>NC_063056.1:14966746-15139246 GCF_018812025.1 Megalobrama amblycephala
GCTAAAAAATTATATCTAGTGTCTGAATAATATTTGGATTGACTGGTTTGATATATATATATATATATATATATATATATATATATATATATATATATATATATATATATATATATATATATATATATATATATATATATATATATATATATATATACACACACACACACACACAGACATATTTGTGTGTATACTTTTATGTGAAAGTACAAGTAAAGCAAGTAAAACAGAATTAGACCTTGAATACAATAAAGGTGAAAGAAACAAACTTGATGGTTATACCACATGACATTTTTAGAGTCATTAAATTGAAACTTTGAAAATGAAAATGGTATTAAAGTTTTTCAAAACCATATGATTACAAAAAATATTTATAAGAATTTGGCACATGTGATCTAGATCACGGACACATATGTAGTACTCCATTGTCCCACAAAGAACTTTACAGTTGTTCACTTATCCTGTAGAACAGAGATGATATGAAAACACCACCATAGCATCAAAACCTCAAAACCTCTCTTTCTAAAATAAGAAAGCAAGAACATGATTCTAACTTAAGATTCCCAGTTTCTTCTCTGAAGGGCAACAGTGCTAAGTAGACAAACCGCAAGATAGCGTGTTTGTTTCTGGGAACGGAGCAGCTTGAGCTGTTTTAAGTAGCCCTGAGAGGTATTGAGCTAATTCTGTTAGCCAGGTACAAACCCCACGGGCAGGACCCAGATCTGCACAGCCTGCATATGCATCGGAGCTGACAGGTAGGGGAAGTTTTTAACCAAACTCACTTCTACGCCACACCTGGTACGAATAGAGAGGTGGATTCAGCGTTTCCTGAAAACACAGACTACCATTACAGTCATAAATAGTGACTGGCTGAGATGTGTATACGCTAAAGGTCTGCGTACGGTTGCCCTTACTGAACATGGCATTGAGCCGTCTTCCAATACCGAAATCCCCACACACACGAGCTCAGAGATGCACACACACAGTGGGCAGACATGGAGAGAAGTGACAGAATGCCACTGGCTGCCAGACTGCCCTGCTCAGGGCCAAGAGCACTAAAATGGTTTCCGTAGTGACAGGACTAATCCCATCACCGAGCACAGAGAGAGGGTGTATTTAGCTTCCACACTCAGAAACCCCGCTGCCGAGCACACGAGACGCCAAAACCATCCTTTTGCATCTGACTCATATACGCGTTATCCAGATGTCACAGCATATTTATCTAACAATGTTTTTTTGCAAATTCATGTTTTCCTGCTGACGTCTAACAGGGCAGGGTAATAAACATTTAATTATTTCTGTCTTCGATCACGTGGGTCGTGACAAACGCGACGGGTCTGGAAGTTTCCAGGCCGTGGCTCCTGTCTTACCTTGCTGAGGATGTAGATGGTGTCTCCTCTCTTGAAGGACAGCTCATCGGGATGGTCACCAGCACAATCCCACAAGCCCTGGAAGTAGTTTTCATAGTCTGTGCTCTTGTTCACTGCTGCAGGGGAGAGAATAATAGAAGACTGAATCACTTGCTACCAAAAACAAAAAACATTTAATTAATGAATAAAGAGTAGATTGTGATAACATTCCATCTTTTTAAAAGTGGCATTCCAATATACACTCTCAATTTATGCATCACAAAATGCCCAGCAAGCAATTTTGCGTTTAAAAGACGTCTAATAGCCGTCCAAACACAGCCCTAAAACAAGGCAAAATTTAGGCTGCCAGTAAAAATTTAACAGACGAAATGAAACCAATACCCTTGTAATCACTGTTGACTTTGCTTACATGATGGAATATCATACATCTCGCAAGTTATTTTGGCAAAAACGACATGTAACCAAATTCAAGGTTATTTTGGCTAGAAGTGTGTTACTCATATCGGGGCTATAGTTAACCGAGACGGTGAAATGGCGCCTATTGCTTGCTGAGTGTTTATGATGGGCTGTAAAAATGGTGATTGTTAGGTTGTTGGTTTGGTCTCTGAACACCATCCCATCTGTCTGTCTGTCCATGCATGTGCACTGTTCAAAGGTTAGGGGTCAGTAAGATGTTTTTGAATGAAAGTTGAAAGTGTCTTATGCTCACTAAAGCTGCATTTATTTGATCAAAATACATTAAAGGTGCCCTAGATTATGTTTTTAAAAGATGTAATATAAGTCTAAGGTGTCCCCTGAATGTGTCTGTGAAGTTTCAGCTCAAAATACCCCATAGATTTTTTTTATTAATTTTTTTAACTGCCTATTTTGGGGCATCATTATAAACGCACCGATTTTATGCTGCGGCCCCTTTAAATGCTCACACTCCCCACCCCGGGAGCTTGCGCTTGCCTTAAACAGTGCCTTAAAGTTTACACAGCTAATATAACCCTCAAAATGGATCTTTACAAAGTGTTCGTCATGCATGCGGCATGCATGCGTCGGATTATGTGAGTATTGTATACTGTTATATTGTTTACTTCTGATTTTGAATGAGTTTGATAGTGCTCCGTGCTAACGGGTAATGCTACACTGTTGGAGAGATTTATAAAGAATGAAGTTGTGTTTATGCATTATACAGACTGCAAGTGTTTAAAAATGAAAATAGCGACGGCTCTCTTGTCTCCGTGAATACAGTAATAACCGATGGTAACTTTAACCACATTTAACAGTACATTAGCAACATGCTAATGAAACATTTAGAAAGACAATTTACAAATATCACTAAAAATATCATGTTATCATGGATCATGTCAGTTATTATTGCTCCATCTGCCATTTTTCGCTATTGTTCTTGCTTGCTTACCTAGTCTGATGATTTGGTTGTGCACATCCAGACGTTAATACTGGCTGCTCTTGTCTAATGCCTTTTATAATGTTGGAAACGTGGGCTGGCATATGCAAATATTGGGGGCGTACACCCCGACTGTTACGTAACAGTCGGTGTTATGTTGAGATTCGCCTGTTCTTCGGAGGTCTCCATTGTTTCCTCCTTAAGAAGGAGGAAACAATGGAGTTTGAGACTCACTGTATGTCATTTCCATGTTCCTTGTTATTTAACTATGCCAAGATAAATTCAATTTTTCATTCGAGGGCACCTTTAAAATGGTAATATTATTACAATTTAAAATAACCGTTTTCTGTTTTAACTTTAATATATTTTAAAGGGTAATTTATTCCTGTGATGGCAAAGCTGAATTTTCTGGTCTTCAGTGTCACATGATCCTTAAGAAATCATTCTAATATGCTGATTTGTAATAGTTTGTCTTATTATCATCAATGTTGAAAACAGTTGTGCTGCTTCATTTTGTGGAAACCATGATGCATCTTTTTCAGGATTCTTTAAAAGACTAGTTCACCCAAAAATGAAAATTCTGTCATCATTTACTCACCCTCAAGTTGTTCCAAACCTTTATGAGTTTTTGTTGAACACAAAAGAATATATTTTGAAGAATGTTGGTAACCAAACAGTTGACTGTAGCCATTTACTTCATAGTATTTTTTTTCCTGCTATCGAAGTCAACGGCTACCGTCAACTGTTTGGTTACCAACATTCTTCAAAATATCTTCTTTTGTGTTCAACAAAAGAAACTCATACAGGTTTGTAAAAACATTTTTGGGAGAACTATCCCTATAATGAACAAAGTTCAAAAGAACAACATATAGTTATAAAATAGAAATCTTTTGTAACATTATAAATGCCTTCACCATCAATTTTGATCAATTTAATGCGTCCTTGAAGAATAAAAGTATTAATTTCCTTTAAAAACTTTTAAATGATAGTGGATAATTCCAGGCTTTTCTCTACATGTTTTAATATGCTACTATACACATTTAATATGTGGCTTAAAGTGTCCCTGCTAAGTTGGTGAAAGACCCCAGTGTAAGTGTTTTTCTGGCTCAGAAAGTTCCACTAGTGGGCAGCAGAGAGTATAAATTGCTGAGCTGTGGCTGCAGAGGTGGGATGAAACTAACAAACCCTCTAATGAAAGATCCCTCATTACAGTTAACATGTAATGTTACATGCCATATTTGTTGAAAGTTAACATTTTTGTTCATCTGAGATGGCAAAAAAAAGCTTGAGCTTAAAGGATTAGTTCACTTCAGAATTAAAATTTCTTGATAATGTCATTCAATATGTCTGTCTTTCTTTCTTCAGTCAAAAAGAAATTAAGGTTTTTGAGGAAAACATTCCAGGATTTTTCTCCATATAGTGGATATAGAGGTTCAATAGTTTGAAGGTCCAAAATGACAGTTTCAGTGCAGCTTCAAAGGGCTCTACACGATCCCAGCCGAGGAATAAGGGTCTTATCTAGGTCACGCGTGATGTAGACGGTAGTACCGCGGTAGGCCGAAAAACTCCATCTTATTTTCTCCTCCTACTTCAAAATCGTCCAACATCGTTGTTTTACCTTTTTTTTGTAAAGGCCATTTGAGTTAGTCTTTGTACATTCACTTTGTAAACACTTGCTCAGTACTTCAGCCTACGTCACACGTGACTTTTCCAACATGATTACGTAATGCGTGGCGCATCGCAGAGCTAGTGCAAGATGAGCATTTGTGGTTAAAAAGGATATAAATCTTTTTTTTTTTTAGAAAATGACCGATCGTTTCACTAGATACGCCCCTTATTCCTCATCTGGGATCATGTAGAGCCCTTTGAAGCTGCAGTGAAACTGCAATTTGGACCTTTAACCCTTTGGTAGCCACTGAAGTTCACTATATGGAGAATAATCCTGGAATGTTTTCCTCCGAGACCTTAATTTCTTTTTGACTGACGAAAGAAAGACATAAAGATCTTGGATGACATGGGGGTGAGTAAATTATCAGGAAAAATTAATTCTGAAGTGAACGAATCCTTTAAGTTTCAGTCTCTCATTTTATCTCGAAACTGAAGCATTGTGGATGAAATATGTTAAAGTGTTGTTTCAGGTCGATTTGCTCTTGGGTTAACAGTTAACCCGCTCATGCTGTAGAGCATTATTTATTCATATTTACTAAAGGCAGCACCATGAGTAAGTGTACAAGAAAAGCGCTTTCTTATAAAGAAAAAAAAAAAAATACCCCTAAAGGTAAATATCTTGCAACAGACTTTATAGCTGGCAGATTCCCAGCTATGCTGATTTGGCAGATTATTATAATTATTTTCTAAATATAACCATACCCACTGCTGTTTTATGATTTTATTTAGGGCTGCATCTTAAAACAAGCAGGCATTAGTGTTACACCTGCTGCAGTGATCTGGTCTCAGTAGTTACATAAATGCATCTAGGATTTTAAAACATTATGCAAAAAAAAATCCTATCAAAAGATGACAACAAATACTAATAAAGAAAATTCATATGAGATCCGTGAAGCCTGTAGTTTCCCCTCCATTATGGCTCTTTGTCGTGCTCTAGCTGGCCTCCTCCCCTGAGCATCTGTCACAAGATCCTGCCTCAGCCATCGTTTCTGTCAGCAGGACTTCCTGTGCTGTGAGCCTGGAGCAGAGGGCCATGGTGGGCCACAGTGCACCAATGGAGTCAACTTCCTGCCAGTGCCTACCAACCCCTGCCCAGTGCCCAGCACTCGGCAGGATACATGCTTCCCTCACACAGGGAGAGAAAAACCACTAAACCATTTTTAAATAAAAACTGCGATGATGGCGAGAGTATTGTTTGGCGTTTGTCTTACCAATGAACATTATGTCAAATTAAATATCATTACTTTAAGAAACAGACAATAAAAATTCAGCAAGAATTCCAGGTCTCTTCCTGAAGGCCCTTCCTGTGGTCCAGACAACCTTCCCACTCCTGTCATCAGTGTTACTTCACCATCTAACCTCCCATATGTACCTGCAATATCCTGAAATGATTGTCACTTAAAGACCTCATCCCTTTCTTTTTCTTTTTTCCCCCCTATCTTTGTCCTTTTTTATATAAAAAAAAGTTGGAGAGACAAATGAGAGCCACCCGGGCAGATCTGGGAGTCTATGTGGTGTTATGGGACAGCGGGGCAGGTAGGGGATGGACAGGCCTGGTGACCTAGTGATAATTACCTGTCACAGGGTTAGATGGTGGTGGAGGTTTGTTGGCCAGGGTCACTGTTGGTTTAACAGGCTGGGGTGCTTCTTCCTCTGAGAGGGAGAGAATAGATGTGCCAGTCAGAGTGGAGAGAAACGTACCAAATTCACAATTTCTGTAGCCATTTTCCACCATATCCATAGGGGAATCAACCTCAGAGGTTTTTATATTAATATTTATGTTGATTATCAATATAGAAATTAAATAAATCATAATAAAATACTATACTATAATATAATGCACTTCAGAATCCCTGTGACCCTTCATAGGACAAACAAATATGAAATTTAGGTGCAAACCAGGAAGTTCTTCATAGATGTCATCATCGATAATTGCTGGCATGGCTGATTGGGACACAGTTAAGCAGTCATCATATTCTTCTTCATCTTCAGGAATGATTCCACCCATGTCTGAGTGAAAACAAATATACAAGAAATTATGCATTTGTGCAAATAAGACACCTGATAGACCAAGTTTAGTGATTGAATACTACCTTTAATCAAAAAGTCAATGTGCTCCACCCACTCTTTTGCATCTTTCTCGGACGCAGCACAGAACTGCAGCAAAAAGGTGTTATAAGAGATAATCATCTGATGATAAGGATAAACACTGCATGTTTTACATGAAATGAGAGGTGACCAACCTGATATACACGCTTGTCTGGAGCCGAGATCTCAAAGCAGCAATCTCGCTTTGCATCTTTCCGCAGGGTGTTGTTCATTTTGACGGAGTATCCGACGATATTAAACTCTCCCTTCTGCTGTTTATCTAGTGAACATTACTGTAGATTATTCAATGGTCCATTCAAGAAAAGAGAAATTGAATTCAGGGCTACATTTAATTGGTGATGACCACTGTTGGGTGACCAATGCATTACAAGTAATGTGAGTCATGTAATCAGATTACTTTGTTTCAATTAACTATTGAAGTAACGCATAACTTTTAAATTTACAACAAAATATCTGAGTTACTTTTTCAAATAAGTAAAGCAAGTTACTATGTTTTTTCATTTATTGACTGACAGCTCCCCTGTCTCCATGTTGAGAGAAATCAAGAGGGAAGAGGTGTTGTGTGCTCAAATTAAAAATGCTAAATTACGCAAATATACTCTATGTATTTAATCTCACTTTATTAACCAATATCTTTGCTGCTGACCTTCAATGATTCAATTCAACCATACTAATGAGTAAAAATAATTTTAGATAAAAATTACATTTATGTTTTTTTTTGTTTTTTTTTTGTGCCAAAGTAAGAGTGTTGAACTTTCTTCTCCTTTCCTATTTTTCTGCAGTCCAGAATGGCAGCAGAGCTGAAAGGTTTGTTTGAGCTGCGCCCTCTACTGTACAGGAGTTTGATTTGCATTTCCTTCAGTGTGAGGCTCATTCATTTCACTTTTAGTGTGAAATAGGGGTTAAATGACTTCAGATTTTTTTGAGTTGACATTTATAGGTTTAAAGTAGAGTCTACTAATCGCTTTATGACGACACAAATAAGCCTGAACCTCGAGCTGAGACTTGAACGTGGGATGCCTTGTGTACACCTATGGCATAGCGCTACCCACAAGGCTATTGCTCCAACATAACACCTTATTTTTATCAGTTCTTTTGTATTTGGGTCATTATATTTCTCATGTGTGAAAATTAATTCTACCTGGCAGCATCCTTTACTAATAGTGAAGTTGTGGGGGATTTAGTTACTAAGAAATATATGCTAGAACTTTTCGGTTTCTAAGGTATTTTATTGATAAATCACAGAACAGTGTTGACCATACAACTCTGCGCTACTGAATGTTTCTGTGTGCACGCGATCTGCAAGTGATGTGCGAGCTACTGTCTGTATTTATGTGTGCGTGTTACAATGCAGCAGCACATTAGTTTAGAATGGCGATTAAATAACGTGTACAGTAAGCAGTTTAAAACCTGATCAATAATGAGCATCCAGATGGTATAATCAAACATATCTTGTGGAGCGTTCTTGGAGTATGCATTTATTTGTCATTTTAACTGTTAGAAAGGGAGTGTAAAAGTGGACTTCAAAGATTTCTTATCCTGTTGCGCCCTCTATAGGCCATGATCAGCGACTAGTCAAAGCTTAAAGTCAAGCTTAAGACTAGTCAAACTTAAAGGGTTAGTTCACCCAAAAATGAAAATAATGTAATTTATTACTCACCCTCATGTCGTTCTACACCCGTAAGACCTTCATTCATCTGCGGAACACTAATCAAGATATTTATGATTAAATCCGTTGGCTCAGTAAATCTCAAGATCCATCAATAATAAGATTTATCAATAAAATACCTTAGAAACCAAAAAGTTCTAGCATATATTTCTTAGTAACGAAATCCCCCACAACTTCACTATTAGTAAAGGATGAATCAGTGATTCGGATCTCCTATCAAACAGCTAAACTGCTGAAATCACGTGACTTTGGCGCTCCGAGTCACTGATTCAATTCGTAAAGCTCCGAAGCAGTGTTTTGAAATCGGCCATCACTAGATATTGTTAAAAAGTCGTTATTCAGGGGTTTTTTGGTGCACAAAAAGTATTCTCGTTGCTTTATAATATTAAGGTAGAACCACCGAACTCACATGAACTGTTTTAAATATGTTTTTAGTACCTTTATGGATCTTGAGATTTACAATGGCATTGCTGTCTATAGGCCATTGAGGCCTCACTGAGCCATCGGATTTAATCAAAAATATCTTAATTTGTGTTCTGAAAATGAATGAAGGTCTTACGGATGTAGAACGACAT
This sequence comes from Megalobrama amblycephala, assembly GCF_018812025.1. Taxonomy (NCBI): domain Eukaryota; kingdom Metazoa; phylum Chordata; class Actinopteri; order Cypriniformes; family Xenocyprididae; genus Megalobrama; species Megalobrama amblycephala. The sequence continues at coordinate 14,975,531 of NC_063056.1, forward strand.
GAGGGTGAGTAATAAATGACATTATTTTCATTTTTGGGTGAACTAACCCTTTAAAGCATCATGGCAGAGCATTAAAGTCGACAAGTCAATTAGTCGACAAGTCTGTGCAACCCCTAGTTTGAAATGGCCTTTACATTTGCCATAAAACTGTTTTATATTTTAACTGTTAAAACAAACAATCAAACCTAGCCTAGATAATGCAGAAGTAATGTAACACATTACTTTCCATAAAAAGTACCGCAATTAGTTACTTTTTTAGAGAGTAACGCTATATTGTAATGCATTACTTTTAAAAGTAACTTTCCCCAACACTGGTAATGACACATCTGATCATAATAGTAGCCTTCCCACCTTTTTCACTTCCATAGTAGTAGAATATGTTGCTGCTTAAGGCGCACCATCTCTTCTGCCACTCATTGCCAAAGAAGCTGTGATCTATAAGAAGTCAAAAGGAGGTTATTTTTTTTTCCATGTTTTTTTTCCCTCACAAACAACCTGTTTGTAAACACAGTAACCTACCCTTTCGGCGCTTCTCCAGGTAGCCACTCTTAAAAACAGATTGAAGATCTTGAGCTGCCACTGCAGGAGACTGTTGAACTCCTGATTTCAACAAACAGATGGAAACAAAAAGTTATTAAATCTTACTTGATTTTTATGGCTAGCAGGGAGGAATCCACAAAGAGGTGCACCTGTCTTCACAACAAATTTAATACATTTGCTAAAGGCAACCAGAAAGCTACATCATCCCCCTTCAGGTTTAAAAATCAAAGGTCGATGTCAAGCGAGACTAAAGTTAGCAGAGATTCAAACCCGGATTGACTGTATAGAGTTTCATGCACCGATCTGTCAGGTACAGCAGTATGTGAAACAGATGCGTGGTCTGTTTTCAAAGCAAACCTCCCCTCTCGTTTACACTGCCCTCCCCTCTCTTGTGTACACACTACCATCGCATTGCTGAATGAGTGTGAGTGAGCAGAGCAGTGTTATGAATGACACCAGCAATTGTGGAATGTTTGCAATTATGTATAAAGTGCTGTCAAGGGAGCATGACACACGCTGACTGCGAAAAGTAAACTGAACACCCTCAGTGCTAAAGCAGATTTCTGTTAAATCTGGTAGAAAAATGTCTGGTAGAACAACTTCCAAAGAAAACATAAATCATGTGGTCTTTTAGAACAATGGCAAAAAACTCAAAAAAAAGATAGCATTTTGGATAATACTCATTGGCACAGAGCATTGCTTGATTTTCTGTCCCTTATTGTAAAATAAAAACACTACATACACTATTCTATAAACACTACTCTCTACATACACTGTTCTAAAGTTTGGGATCAGAAAGATTTCAGTTAAAAAAAAAAAAAAAAATTGTGTAAAAAACACTGTACAATATTATATATATATATATAATTGTGAATAAAAACAGAATGCAATGATGTGGAAGTTTCACATTTCAATATTTTATTCAGAATACAACATAGATGACATATCAAATGTTTAGACTGAAAAAATGTATAATTTTAAGGGAAAAATAAGTTGATTTTAAATTTCATGGCATCAACACATCTCAAAAAAGTTGGGACAAGGCCATGTTTACCATTGCGTGGCATCCCCTCTTCTTTTTATAACAGTCTGCAAACGTCTGGGGACTGAGGAGACAAGTTGCTCAAGTTTAGGAATAGGAATGTTGTCCCATTCTTGTCTAATACCGGCTTCTAGTTGCTCAACTGTCTTAGGTCTTCTTTGTCGCATCTTCCTCTTTATGATGCGCCAAATGTTTTCTATGGGTGAAAGATCTGGACTGCAGGCTGGAAATATCAGTACACGGATCCTTCTTCTACGCAGCCATGATGTTGTAATTGATGCAGTATGTGGTCTGGCATTGTCATGTTAGAAAAAATGCAAGGTCTTCCCTGAAAGAGACGACGTCTGGAGGGGAGCATATGTTGTTCTAGAACTTGGATATACCTTTCAGCATTGATGGTGCCTTTCCAGATGTGTAAGCTGCCCATGCCACACGCACTCATGCAACCCCATACCATCATAGATGCAGGCCTCTGAACTGAGCGCTGATAACAACTTGGGTTGTCCTTGTCCTCTTTAGTCCGGATGACATGGCGTCCCAGTTTTCCAAAAAGAACTTCAAATTTTGATTCGTCTGACCACAGAACAGTTTTCCACTTTGCCACAGTCCATTTTAAATGAGCCTTGGCCCAGAGAAAACGCCTGTGTTTCTGGATCATGTTTAGATATGGCTTCTTTTTTGACCTATAGAGTTTTAGCCGGCAACGGCGAATGGCACGGTGGATTGTGTTCACCGACAATGTTTTCTGGAAGTATTCCTGAGCCCATGTTATGATTTCCATTACAGTAGCATTCCTGTATGTGATGCAGTGCCGTCTAAGGGCCCGAAGATCACGGGCATCCAGTATGGTTTTCCGGCCTTGACCCTTACGCACAGAGATTGTTCCAGATTCTCTGAATCTTTGGAAGATATTATGCTCTGTAGATGATAACTTCATACTCTTTGCAATTTTTCTCTGAGAAACTCCTTTCTGATATTGCTCCACTATTTTTCGCTGCAGCATTGGGGGAATTGATGATCCTCTGCCCATCTTGACTTCTGAGAGACACTGCCACTCTGAGAGGCTCTTTTTATACCCAATCATGTTGCCAATTGACCTAATACGTTGCAAATTGGTCCTCCAGCTGTTCCTTATATGTACATTTAAGTTTTCCGGCCTCTTATTGCTACCTGTCCCAACTTTTTTGGAATGTGTAGCTCTCATGAAATCCAAAATGAGCCAATATTTGGCATGACATTTCAAAATGTCTCACTTTCAACATTTGATATGTTATCTATATTCTATTGTGAATAAAATATAAGTTTATGAGATTTGTAAATTATTGCATTCCTTTTTTATTCACAATTTGTACAGTGTCCCAACTTTTTTGGAATCGGGTTTGTATACACACATACATACAGTCAAACCAAAATTAATTCAGACACCTTGAACATTTCATTCATTAATACAGTTTATTCACTATAGTTTAAAGAAAGGGTAATGGTAATGATCTCAGAGTTAAACTGTGTCAGAAAAAAAATAATCTTAATTATGTCAGAAAACACTTAAGCAAAACATGGTCAGGTCAAAGTGTCTGAATGGGTATATTTTTGGGTATAATATGTCAGTTTACTTTATTTTGCTATCCTCATTTACATAAATGAACTATAGTGTCCTGCATCCACTAGTAAAAATATATCAAAAATGTCTGAATAATTTTTGGTTTGACTGTATATATATATTATATATTAATTAATTTTAATATGCTGATTTGGTATAAATAATCTAATAATTATTATTTGAAAATGGTTGTGTTGCTAAATGAAGTTTAGCAGTTGAGTGTCTTTTTCAGGATTTTTTTATTAGATTTGAAGAGCAGCATTTGTTTGAATTAGAAATCATTTTAACCTCAAATATGCCTTTACTGTCACTTTTGATCAGTTGAAAGTGTGTCCTTGGCTGAATAAATTTCTTTGAAAATCATATTGATCCCAAACATTTGAACTGTAATGTAACACAAAACCACCCATAACCATGAGCCATGACTTAAAACATCTAATATGAACAACATCCTTTGAATTAACTTTATCCATGTTACAACGCTAACTTCAAAAGCAGCAAACGTGGTTGCTAAAGGCTGCAAATAAATAGTGGCGACACGCTTTGCCTTCATCTTCAGCTATAAAACGAGCTTCCTTTTTATGGGCTGAATGTATAAAGAGTAAAAACTTACAGCTCTCAAACACAGAGGTGAAGCTCTCACTCTCAACAAACAAAGCCTAAGATGTGTGTGTTGTGACACATTCTTTTTTCATTAGAAGAAATCGCACATAAAATGCCTTTACCCAAATAGCGGCATTATCAGTTGCATGAGCTCATAACTTCACTTGCTTTAGTAAATTTGTCCAAAATAAATAGGTTCAAATATCAGCAGTGTGCACCAAGAGGCTTCAGTCCCATCTTTGAGCTGAACAGCTGTTCTCTCTGGCAAGCACAGGGCAAAAGGACCTATAAAACACATGAGTGCACTAGAGCTGTAAACCTCTTCCTACCATATACATACACACAAACCACTCCCAGCCTGCACCCTACCCTCTTGATACTTTGAGTTTCAGAATGCAATAATCGGATATGTGGCATGACTCAAAACGAGTCGGATGAATTATATTTCCTTGAATGTAAATTCTACCAAAAGCGTTCATTTAGCAGAAGCTAATAAAACAGAAGCCTGAATTGACATTGGCTGTGGGCGGCATTGTCTGAGCTGGAGACCATAAACCATTTGCTCAGAGACAAAAGAGAGCTAAATCCTTGACGTTTGTGCCTTCAAACCGTTCCTGAGACTGTTGCCGGGTTACATCAGTCTTTCAAGCACCTCATTCAGCTTTTGTGTTCTTCTACCACTACTAAAAAAATCTTAGACAGGACATGACAAAGGACTGCCACAATGATACTGTGTTATGACAGCTGAGGCTGCAGAAAAGATGATAAGTGATTCATTCATAACCAAATCTGTGTAAAGAATAAATTGCTATGATTCTTTTATAATACTAACAGTTACAAACTTAGCAGGAGAGAAATCAAGGGTACAGTAGCTCAGTCACATGATACTCCCATCTCACCAGTTCTTGCAGATGCTCCATACTCCTCCTCTCTTGTAACACTTTTAATATTGCAATAAATCCCACAATTTTCCACTCACCATCATAAGCGTTTTCATCATCCCTGTCAGCCTGCTCTGAGTGCAGCGATCCTCCATCATTGGTGTCTGCTTCGTCTGGCTCTGGGAACTCTTCATCTCCTACACAACAGATTCTTCATCAGCATTCCCAAAAAGAGGCAGCTAGGAGGCAATCCTCCACCAGAAAAAGACATTAAGATTCTCTAATTCAGATATTACGTATGTTGCTTGCAGGTACATGGTGCCTGGGAGGTGAAGCATGTTTGAACCAGTGATCTCAGTAGCATGCAGCATTGAGTGGCACTCAGCCATGTTGTCTAGATATTCACTAGAGACTCACTTTGCATAGATTTGAGATATTGATACAGAAGATCTCCTATAACACTAGCCTGTTTGAATCGCATTTCATATATTAAAGAGCATACTGATGGCAAAGAAAGAATTATGCACATGATTTGCGGTCTAATATTGAACTTGAGCAAAGAATTGGTCACATTGTAATGGGGGTAATAGTGCAGCTGTAAAGTGTTTCCTTGCCCACAGATGCTAAACTGTACCCACATCTCAACTGTAGGAAACACGACATTGATCACTCTTTATGTGCTGGCTTAAAACTTTTTTAAAGCACTATTTTCATATGTTCCCATCAGGAGAAGATGTTTGCATATCATGTTTGTTTAAGTAAACAAATTCACAAATTCAATGAAAGCTAACTGTATGGTGCAGCACATAGCTGCCTACAGCATACTGGGGAAGTACTAGTTCACTTCACCATGCTTGTATTTTAGCACCTCCCCTAGACACAGGCACATTGACAAACATACTAAGCACATCAAAACTTACGTTTGTCCTTGAATTCTTGAGAGTAGCTGGAACAGAGATAGTTGGATTTGTTGAATATCATCATAAAGTCAAAAACATATTCAGGCACAGGTATTGCTACATAAATCTGCCTCGTACCTCGTTTTCACATCTTTAATGCGCTTGATAAAGGCATCCTTTTTCTCTTTTGCTTTCTTGCTCAAATTCTCCCCTTTAAGGACATCCGTCAAAAATGTTTCCAGATCTGAAAACAGACACTGTTTAAGCGCAGCGTCTTGTTATTTTGCATCCTTGAATTCCTCAGCAGAATTACGACTATTAACTAATGACAAACTAGCGAATAGGCGCTACATCCTTAACAACAACAACCTAATTATGAGCGTAAACCAGCTAGAAACCATTTTCAAAAACATCGCTAGCATACCGACCCAAACTTAAAAATTAACAAATAATTTTCATCTGCAGTTGAAACTTAGCTAATACAGACTCTTTACTTTAATAACTGCTTAGTAATAAAAACAACACGTTAAAACACAAAATAAATCTATCCGCGCCAGAAAATAAATAAATAAAAAAGACTACTTTATGCTCAAACAACTACAAGGAAATATTCACATCACAACGTATTTCGGTAGACTAAACTTCCTCTTTTCAGACAAGTATGAACAGAAATAAATATAGGCTACTATAAATGGGGACAGAAAAAAAATTCTAATCTGAGTGCGCTCGAGACCTAAACGTTCGCTTTATCAACAATTGTTTTATCCAAATATTGCGATAGTACCTGAAATGAGTGTTGTTAAGTCTTCTGGGATGGACCTCATTGTGATAAACCGCTTGACCCAGCAAGATAGCCTTCGAAACACGGAAGTTACAAGTGGACTGTGAAATACGGAAGAGGCAATAACATACCCTGCAGAAACCACTATTCAAAGTAGACAGTATTATTCATCACGCCTGCTCCAGCAGAAACATTTGGGTACCTCAAACAGTGCACTCACTGGGGAATCACACGCTTCCTCATCCACTTTTACGTCCTCGGTTTGAGAGGAATAATACAAATTTAAAAACAACACTTAGTAATTTCACTGCTTTTATTGCATTATTCATTATATTGACATTCATTGAATATTGTGACGGTGATACTAGCTGTTTACATTTGGTGTTTCATTAGCGTGAGAGCGGAAAAACAGATGGGAAAGATACGGCATGCCTGTCTAATCTGAATCTAAAGAGAAAAATAACTTCACTACTTCCATTGCCAAAGCGGCAATCCTCATTTCGTGACTTTGGGTAAGTAACTGAATTTGAACTGTACCTTTGTATACATTCACTGCTGGTGCATTAAAATATTTTAGTGAGAGGATCTAAGGACCTTTCAGAGATATAGGCCTGCTGTTTGGAGTGGGGCCCACTTATCCTGAGGAGGGAGGCAGGTGAAGAATGGGGGTGATGCACAGCTTTCATAGGAAAACACATAGCTATCCATCTCCATCTGGCTCTGTGCACTCTCTCTCTCTCTCTCTCTCTCTCTCTCTCTCTCTCTGCTGTTTCACAGAGATTACTGCAGAGAACAGATCCTTGCCAGGAGATCTGCACTCTGTCACCTTCTCAAAGTACTTCTCTTAGAGGCTGATATAAGGAGAAGAATTTGGTTTTTGAGGGGGTTTAATTTTTACGAATATGGAATGTTGCATATTATAATTGGAAGGGGATGGATACTGATTTTGCAGACAAGCCTAGTGATATATTTATGCACATAAGCAAAAGGGAACTATTCATAGGAATGTCTCAAATTAAAGATTAAAAGGTTAATTTTCTTTATAAAAGTATTGGCTGGTGTTCAACACTGACATCCTGCATGCTTGTTCACTCAGCTTGAGCGCTGCTTGAACCTCATTTGACCTGGCCACAGATCCATCTGGCGTGGAGGGGGAAAGAGAGGTGAAGTGCCCTTTGACCTTTTGAAGGACAGGGGAGCAGCTTCGTATCTCATGCTCCTCGGCCGTGCCTGTTTGATCTGGACTCACCTCAGTTCACACATCTCCACTTCTGGCCACAACCCTCAAGTGGAGGAATGTGTGTGAGTGTTTTAAAGGGTTAGTTCAATCAAAAATGAAAATTCTGGCGTTAATTACTCACCTTCATGACGTTCCAAACCCGTTCTTCTTTGGAACACAAATTAAGATATTTTTGATGAAATCCAAGCGGTTTCTGATCCCCATAGAAAGCAACGGAATTACCACTTTCAAGGCCCAGAAAGGTAGTAAAGAAATCGTTAAAATAGTCCATGTGACTACAGTGGTTCAACCTTAATGTTATGAAACGACGAGAATACTTTTTGTGTGCAAAAACAAAAATGACAAATTTATTCAACACCATCTTCTCTTCCGTGTCATTCTCATACATTGTTTACATCCAGCACTCCCAGGTTCTATGTCAGAACAGCGGCTCATTATTGGCCGGCTCCTGTGTTAGCATCACACGCATACATCGTGGTGCTCACGTGGACAGCATCGGAGACTGACACGGAAGAGAAGAAATTGTTGAATAAAGTCGTTATTTTTTTAGCACACAAAAATTATTCTTGTCGTTTTATAACATTAAGGTTGAGCCACTGTACTCACATGGACTATTTTAACTATGTCTTTACTACCTTTCTGGGCCTTGAAAGTGGTTATTGTGTTGCTGTCAATAGGGGATCAGAAAGTTATCAGATTTCATCAAAAATATCTTAATTTGTGTTCCGAAGATGATCAAAGGTCTTATGGGTTTGGAACGACATGAGGGTGAGTAACTAATGATAGAATTTTCATTTTTGGGTGAACTAACCCTTTAACATGGTACATTAGTATCATCATCTTTATTAAATTAGACATATTATACTTCTCTTCATCCCAAAGATCTAGCATAATACTTTATTGTTTTCTCTAGGGTAAGAACAATGTTTTAATCATTTTTGGTCGACATGACTCTGTGGTAGCCAGCACTGTCATGCTAGTTCATATGGAAACCACAGACTGCCAGATTCTGATTCATTCCTTTTTCTGTGTCAGCTTTGTGACTTGAGTCTGTAACATTTAGCTTTGCTTTGGTTTTGTTTCAGAAAGATGGAGAATAATTTGTTTATTGGAAGAACACAAGCAGTACTGAATAGAAAGTTTTATGGCAGCCGAGTGAAGACATACTAGCCTTGAAAACATACCTGAGATGAATGAGGTCACCAGCAAATACTATGACATGTGACAAGTAAGTCATATCTGAATTAGACCACCTGAACAGCCCCCGAACATGAAGGAAGAACATCTGAGGGCACGTTCTTGCCACTGTAATTCACACTGCCTGTAGGGTGCAGGGGTATCTGTGAAGTTCAACTTTGTGATGGATGAGATGGTGTTTTTGCCCCTTGGCCTCTGAGGGATTAGGCTGCTCAGGTGTTGTTTTTAAAAGACTTAGAATTAGCTTACATTTAAACATTTAAACTGTCTTTTGACACCACTTTCAGCACCTGTTTTCTGGAGAGAAAAAGGTCTGGGCCCCCTGGATTGAACCTTGAGTTTACATTTAATGTTTCATTTGAACAAATGAATTCATGCAGCAATCATAAGTCATATCTGAAATGTACATTTGTAACTGTTGTAATTGTGTGACTCTTTGGCAGGGCTTTGATTATTAATTACTGTAGATATATTCATGAAGCTTTCGGCGTGTCTCTGAGTGACTCAGTTCCACAGGGAGCAGTAACCAGTCTTTTTATTCAGCAGTACACACTGAGGCCTCGGTTGCAGCCTCGGGAAGAAAACACTTTTATGTTAGATGAAAAGAGATGTTTGAGAAGCAGACCACGTAAGTGCAACTAGAAGAAGAATAATTGCATACTTCAGGAATTCCATAAACATGATCTATGAGATAATATCATGCTTCATAGAACTAATTTGTTCATTTGTATTCTGTGGTGTTGCTGTGGTTGGATCTTGTACGTGAGCCAGTTCTGATTAAAACACTTAAAAGGTTTAAACCCTTAAAGGGTTAGTTCACCCAAAAATGAATATTTTGTCATTAATTACTCAGCCTTGTGTCCTTTCAAACCTGTAAGACTTTCGTTCATCTGCGGAACTCTAATGAAGATCTTTTTAATGAAATCTGAGAGCTTTCTGTCCCTCCATTGACAGCCTACGCAACTACCACTTTCAAGTCCCAGAAAGGTAGTAAAGACATCATTATATGACTCCAGTGGTTTAACCTCAATTTTATGAAGCAACGCAAGTGCTTTGTTTGCACAAAAAACACAATTTACCACTTTATTTACAAAATAGTCTGCTTTCGCGTCAACAGAACATGCATGTCGTGGTGCTCTCATGAACGCACATTGGAGATTAATATTTTGTAAACAAAGTAGTAATTTTTTTTTTTTTTTTTTTTGGGCAAACAAAGCATGCGTCGCTTCATAAAATTGAGGTTAAACCACTGGAGTCACATGGATTACTTTAATGATGTCTTTACTACCTTTCTGGGGCACTGTAAAAAATGACCGTGATTTTAACAGTAAAAGACTGTAAAAATGCTGCGGTGAAAAACTGTTAATTGGTTTACAGAAAGTTTCCGTACTATATACGGTGAATAACTGTAATAGATCTAACGGTACATTTAATGTAATTTTACGGTAAAATACCGTTAAATTCACAGTTTTTGAAAGTAAAAAATAACAATTCATTGTAAAATTTACAGTGAAAAAACGTAAATTGACATTCCCACAATTCCCTGCGTGACACTTCACATTTGATATATTTTTGTTGAAATAACTCTGTTTCTTCTTAGTTTTTCTCATTTTTTTCTAATCGGTTATGTACATTAGGGTTTTATGTTACATCTAATGTTGTTAAATTAATGTTTATTGCATTTTTAAAATTTCATGCATGTTACCATGATGGTGTTTAGTGTGTGTGTGAATGACACTGTGTGCACCTTCTATATATTAGTATTGTCCTCCTCAGCTTGTGGAAAAGCTGCTTGTGATGAACTTTGATTCATCATGTGACTCTTATCACCACTGGGTTTGGTGACTGTCAGTGTATTATAAAGATACAAAACAGATATTAGTACTTCATTAGGTTGGTAAATTAACATTATATCAGTTAATGAAATATGTTATTTTACCGTAAATTTTACTGGGATTTTTTTTACAGTGTACTGAAATCCAATGTTAAATATACATATTTAAAATGTAAAATTCACATGTAACTCCGTAAGTAGGTTTACGGTTTGATGTCATTTTTACAGTATTGTTCTGGTAACCACAGCTGCCGGTATTTTTCCGTAGAAACAACGGGATTTTTTTTACAGTGGGCTTGAAAGTGGCACATGCAGAGACTGTCAATGGAGAGACAGAAAGCGCTCAGATTTCATTAAAATATCTTCATTTGTGTTCTGAACATGAACAAATGTGTGTTTTTAATGACATAAGGGTGAGTAATTAATGACAGAATTTTTGGGTGAACTAACCCTTTAAAGGGATATTTCACTCAAAACTGAAAATTCTTTTTCATTTATGCACCCTTATTTCGCCAACCTTTATGGCTTTTTTCTTCTGCAGAACACAAACAAAAAAAAGATATTTTGTTTACCTGTTTTTGTCCATACATTGAAATCAATTGATTCCAAAGAAACATTGGACATTTTTCAAAAAACAAAAAATCTTCTTGGTGTTCCACAGTGGAAAGAAAGTCATAGATTGTACATGAGCGTGAGTAAATGAAGACAGATTGTCATTTTTGAGTGAACAATCCCTTTAAGTGGTATAAGCTTTACATAACTGCACACTCAAAATTCATATATATGGTTTGCATATGTGTTTCTTGATGTTTATATTTGGTGGTTCTGCTCTAATTTTGCTCCACCCTCAGCATATCTGCATGAAGCCCACCTGCATAGGAATGACAAAAGGGACCACCAAGCTTAAATGCATGTTTCCATGGAAACCAGCTGAAGGCTGACTGCACTGACTTTAAATGCCTGCATAGACATTACAGCCTGAGTCAGTGGACTAGCAGTGCATGGGCCTTTCCTCTTTAGGCATTAGCTGTCGGGACAGGAATTGTACTTTGCACAGATGGTTCATCGCTCCTGGGATGCTGGGATGACCAAAAATATGTCAGGCTCCCTAACCAAAGCCATAAACTTAGGCTGCAAAACACTTGAGAAAATAACATTGTTGCAGGAGCCTCAAACTACATGTACATATTATGCATGCTGAATGGTTTCACATCAGTTTGCATTAAGAAACAGTCGATTGTTCAATTTGGGTAGGATTGTGAAAATGATGTGACTGTCAAACTGGCATTCTTTAATAAGTAAATAACAGATAATTAACATATGTATCTGCAGTGATACCCAGGTCCTATGTGAGTTATGGTGATGCATAATCACTGTAGAAAGGCAAATTTGGTTTATCCAGCATTCTATTTTACAACCTCAGCATTCACAATAGCTGTGAAAGAGCTGACTTCCACATCCAAAGTACATGATATATTTCAAATATTGGTATGTACAGATGTACAAAGTTCTCTCAAGGTGAGGGTAACAATGATATTTTTGAGCAACACGTTATTTTTTTATTTTTTATTCAGTGCGTTTTGTCTAGCAGTGCTTTAATGACTAATGGGCTATCAAAGAATATAAAGATGTTTTTAAAAATAAGCATTTATTCTAAGCCATTCCCTGCATGCAAAAACTAAAATAAAATAAAAATCTTTCTTGGGTAGTTAGCTGGATTTGGATTGCTTCTCTGTGCCAAATCTTAACTCAGTCTTTAACCTGGTTAAAGAATGCCGATCACGTGTTTGGTTTCGTCAAAGGACGTCAGTCAAACTATTTGTTCAGCCTCGATTTGGCGCTAAGCCCGTAGAGCTCCGAACAAGTTTCAGTTGCCTACACATATTTTTGTTTAGGATCCAGTTTTCTAAATAATAGTTTAGATATTATAATCCTTATTTATTAAACTAACTTGAAGATTCGAGGATTTAAAACCTACTTTGATTATATTTGAAAAGCCCTCAGACCACGATTGAAGACGTAATATGCCGCTAGGTCTACCGTGGTGATAGTATAATATCAATCCTACACTGTGTAGGTGTAAATAGCCAGATCTAATTCTAGGACTCGGATCATGCGTCTCTAAAAAATGCCTCTGTGCGGTGTGAGCTCCTGGCTGGTAGGCCTCATTTCCATTTCAACACTTACGCTGCAATTGCAACGTGGCGTCAGATGTTTGGAAATTATCCTAGCTAGATTTCTCCAAAGCTAGATTTCACTGAACACTCTTCTCGAGGTAGTCTACCACTGATTTTGTCTCGTATAAAGTTTTGTATTGGTATCCTCACAATTAAATTTCCTACAGGAACAGAACTTGTACTTCATCGTGTAGGCCTGTAGCCTATATAGCATTAAAAATCACTCGAGTCACCCTAATTGTTAAACAGGATACACCAGCCAATAGAAGATACGATAAGAACTAATCGTGGTTAAACCATTTATATATTTTGAAAAATAAATTATAGGATACCTAAAAGTGTCCGTTAAACTTATGTGTAGGATATAGAACCGGAGTTGACAGTCTTTTTATTGTGCAAAAAGTGAAAAGCGTTTGCCAAGATCCTGCCTGGTCGATAAAGATTAAAACTGAGTTCTTTTACGGCTGTAACAATCAATCGAATTAGTCAAGAGAACATAGGCCTATAGAGTTAACATAGATCTTGAGAGACACCAGGGCCGAAGCATTCAAATGAGATCGTTTATTAGCTATTAATTCAGATAGCCTAGTAGGTTATTTGGGATTAAAAAGTAGCCTATCGATATTTTAAATATTAGTAGCAGACCTAAGTCTTTGTTTAGCCTATTATAAGATCATTCCTTGCGTCGTTGCCCGTTGATAAAGCGATACTTTATTTGACTCTTGTTATTAGCTGCACTGGTCTGATTTGGGACACAGTTAGCCTCCATTAATCACATCTAAATCTATACAATGTGTTAAATAAATAATTATCATAAATTATATAAGCTAAATAATTATTTTTTTTAAAAATGTGGTTTGACTGTTCAATTCCGTTCTCATTCTCAGCGGCGGATTGAATTACGTGGAGTGCTGCCTCAACACCAACCCCCTGTCGAAGGTTTAATAGGCAATAAAATTTAATTGCTGAACTCCAAAACGTTATAGCTCTTGGCTAGGAGATTCCCTGTGTCGTCAGATACAGTAAAGGGCTTATTTGTGTACGCAGCATCAAGACATCAATCTCTTTCTTGATGTATTCTGTTTTTAGTCTACAAATTTGATAGCATCTAAAACTTCCCATTGGGTTAATTTTATACAGTTAAAAATCTAAATTTGACGCCAACTACGCTACTGGGAAATTAACAAAGATTAATTTTTACATTAAAAAGAATGTAAAACAAAATTAACTGCGTATTAATTTTGCACACAAATAGCTTCCAAGAACATGTATTAGTTTTGATTACCGGTACATTTGGCATCCATATAAATATTTTGTCCCTCGAAACATGACGATAAAATTAATTAATCCTCATGTAACAGGTACTTACACAAAACATTATCATAATAAATCAGCAAAATAGTTAATAGGATAGTAAAAATATAGGTATACTTTGAATCTCACTTTATGTTTAATAAGAAACCTGTTATTTCCTAATCGGAATACTGAAGAAATAAATAACACCGCTGTTATTTTCAATAACAAGTACAAATTTATTCTATGAAAATATGGCGCTTTGCCGATGGGCGATACAAAAATAAAACGTGAAAAATATCACTTATTTCCTGCCATATTTTCTCTGTACACAAAAATTATCACTCGGTTATTGAAAAACTTACCTCATTGATTAATGGTCTAGGCCTATTTTTAAAGTCACAATTAAACACACAGACCATCAATGTGAGAAAATATTGACGTCCCTATAATGAAACTTCAGTTAGAGTTAGTAGCTCAAGTGTTGCAGGTCGATTGTTGTAAGCGTCTCGGAGAAGAAATCAAAGGCCTCCGTAGATAAACCAATGGGGCTGTCTACAGATTCTGACAAACTTGGGGACACGGCATCTGAGAGGTGCAAGCAGGAATCATTGGAGAAAACGTTGAAGTCCTGTAAAGAGACGTCCAGGGCCGAGGGACTGCCATTGTCCTGAGCAGATGCACAATCCGGGGCCATTGTTGAGGCGCAGATAGGAACAGTGGGTGACGGGTTGGGAAAATGTTTCAGATGTTTGTCATTGCTACCTAAAGGCGAGACAGTTGCGCTTTGGGAATCACTATTGTGTCCATTCTGTGACTGTTGAGAAGTTAAGGTATTCTGCTGAAATGGATAACCCTCTCTTTCCAAAAGCGCCCCAGATACATTGTTTGCCACTTGTTCGAAAAAAGATTTCCCATCACCCCGTCCGCCAGCCTCCTCCAGGCTCGGTGGTTTTCCATCGCCGTTATGGTTTTCTTTACACTGCGTTTGCCGTTTGTGTTTCATTCTCCGGTTTTGAAACCAAACTTTGACTTGCCGCTCGGTGAGATCCAGCAGAGCGGCGATTTCCACACGCCTTGGTCGGCAGAGATACTTGTTGAAGTGGAACTCCTTCTCCAGCTCCAGCAGCTGAGTGTTAGTGTACGCCGTTCTGAGTCGGCGAGTTGCCCCACTGCCACCATCAGAAATCTCAGGCGAGCCTATGAAGGGATTATAGCATTATACATTATTGATACGCCACTAATTATAACTCTTGATTTTTACTACGCCGCTGTGGGGCTTAAAGCTGACCTCACAAACTTGTCAAATATATTGCGTTTCTCAGGGAGCATAAATTGTTTGTGGGAATGGAGCCATGGCACTTGAATAATTTGTGTCCTCATCCCCAATGCCAGAATATACTGATGTGTCTGGTGTGAGTGCGGAGAGGTCCGAGTGAAGATTAATGAACACGCCAGCTGCCGAGTTGAGTAATGGCAATCTATCATTCTTCATTACTGTCAAATATTAAAATTCATGCCCTGCACTACAAGTAGCTAACACACAGTTTAGGAGTTGTTCAGAAGAGATTCTCCGCATCCAAAAACTAACAAAAAACTTTTAGATATTAACTTGTTCGCATTCAGTTCACATGACCCATGAGTATAACAAACTATCTTGCACTTTCAGCAGCATGGCCTTGCGCTACACAGCTACTGAAAATAATAGCTACTAATAATAAAAACAATTGCATTTCGTTTACAATAAACTGTAACACAATAAAATTGCATTAAATCCAAATACCTTGAGGGGAGAAGTATAGTGGACCAGGGTCGGTGGTTGTTGCTGTCGAAGTTGTCTGGTTTTTCTTGGATGCTTTTTTCTCCTTCATCCAAGGGTACTCTGGGGGTAAGGATGCGGCAGGCAGCGGACATGAGCCATTAGGGTTCTGCTTGGGCCGGCTGTGGCGAGGGTGGCTGCCGGGGTTCAGGCTTGGAATGGTCTGCTCAAAAGGAGGAGGAATCAGTGTCGAGTGTGAAAGCGTCGAGCTCTTGATTGATGAACTTTGAAATGCATCACCGACAGGGGGAAAAGATGTCAGGCACTCAGCGAGCGACGGCTGACTATTGATAAAACCCGTCTCTCGCTCGAATTCGTAATTCATCTCCTCCAAGTCTTGCAAATTCGCCGCTCACAAATTTTTGACCCAAGGAAGATATAATGAAATATCGTGCCGGGTTAAAAAAAAAACTATTTTGCTGATTACGGCCGTATGGGGACCGCGGTGCCATTAAACTATTGCTTTCATGGAGACAAGGTTGAAATTGGACCGTATTGCTTGTCACATGATTACCTCTGTCCAATGACAATTTGGGATTTAATCAAAAGGAGCCACTGTCTGTGTGATTGATCGAAAAAAGTGCGAGAGGAACGCCTCACTCTCTGGGACGGGCTAGTTTATTTACGCATTTATGGTCAGTTTGCCCACTGCTCCGTAGATTATAAGTATAGCCAGTACCTGTAACAGAGTGACAGTGGGTCCGTCTGCTGTTTTTCCCTTATTGTTTGATCGGCCCTCGGCTGAAGATCCCTTAACACATCAACTGGACACATAAAACACACCAATAGCCACGATCGAGGAAACCCATTAATCCTGAGTCTGGGTTTTTACTACTTTCTTAGAGAATGCGCGCTCTCGTTTGTGAATGCACGAGCAAACGCGCGCGAGAGTACGCGCGCACACATTGCGCGCAGACAAATTCTTTGAAAGCCCTGGCGCGCCCGCGTGTTCACACGCTCACTGAAGCAGTAGGCTTGCATGTTTATTAGTGATGTTTTAATATGAAACATTGAAGTCTAGTTATTTTTAAATGACTGAACTTATAAAATTTATAAATTCAGATTTTTTTTTTATTACATTCTTCTACAAGTAGTGCAACTAACATCGTTAATATTCAATGCAGAATTTCTGAAACTTCTTATAATACATTCGATACATTCATTTGAAATGGAATAGGCCTACATTTTGTAGTATGTAAATAATAACTCACTACACATTTTAGTATGTATTTTGAATTGGGCTCCATAATTCGTAAGAACGGCGGTATACCGTCTAACAGGCATATACATACAATGTAAATTAATGTAAAATAAAATTGTAAATCTAATAGTTTTTTACGTACAGGAATGTGTCTTCTATGTTGCCCTCAGAAGTCTTTAGCTAAGTAGGTGTAGGCCTCGAGCACTTTATTGCTTATATTCCAAACAAAGAGCCCTGGAAGCCTGCACGCTATCAATCTTACACGCCAAAAGGTCTGACAGCTTAGTGCCCTAAGAACACATTTAAACCATCTAACACTCCCTTAGATCATATGTGGCCAGGAAGAAGAGAACAACGTAGTACTCACGGTTGAGAGTTTCTCCATTTTATAAATTAAAATTACAAAAGTGATATTTTCCGAATAAAGGATTGGCCTTGATCATAATTTCATACCGGATGTGCTTCGAATGGACCAGCGTTATTTCGGACCTCGTTTGTTTTTAGATTTTCGTTTCTGGAAAGTCAGCCTTTATCGAAGGGTTGGGAATGAATAGGATTACATATTGATTGTAAGAGAAAAAACGTGTGTTTTTGCAGCTACACAGGAGCTATTGTGTGTAGAAGAACGTGGGTGTCGGCATTCTTCAAAAATACCCTCTCCTTCCTACACATTTCCAACACGAACGAAAAATCTTCATCGTTTCCCACGAGCTGAACATCGAAATCTATCGAGGATGTATGTTTACGGATACTGTTAAATGTAATATTAATTATATGTTAATCTATCTGTTGAAATATTAAATCATATTTACATTGCATTGTGTTTATTCTAATTAGATAGGCCTGACAGAATGGATATGTGAGTATATCAAATTATATTGCAATGCTTTAACTGAAGCATATTCTGTTTTTGCAAATTGGCAAATCGAACTATAAATTTAATGTCTTTGCAAATGTATTAATGCATGTACATGAATATTAAATGTATTTGAATTTATGTGTTTAGTATCAGAAAGGTGTTTTAATATTTGTCAAATTCTAAATTAATTTCAATATTTCATTAAACAATCTTTGTCAACTGGAAGGTCGAGATAATGTTGTTAACTATGTGAGTTACCTTCATTTAAATTAATTAAATTAATTTAATAGCCTATATAAATGCTTCGGTGTGTGCATTTATAAAATAACATTTCGACCTTTTAATTCACGTTCATGAATGGCAAATAAAATATTAATAAGAAACAATTCTGTTTGTTACGTTTAAAGCCGGTGTTTAAGGGCAAATCAGCGTATTTATTAAAATAAGTGTTAGGCTATCATTTTAAATTAGATATTAAATAATTATTTGATTACTTGTCAGTTTGCATAATATTTGTCCACGTGCTGAGTAGCTATATGTTCCAGCACCAGTCTTTTTGGATGCGTCTGGCACGATGGACAGCCCCGCTGACCGTCTGTTAGACTAAATAATGAATGCTGACGGTCATAAAACACAAGTTAAGAGTGAAAACTTGGCTCGTTGGATCACCAAACAAATGAAGCGATCAATGTGCTACATTCAAAGCTAATGCATTAATAGATTCAGTATAAAAGGATATATATCAAATATCTTTACGCATTTCAGTATGTAACCATTATTACATAGGCTATTGAAATGCATATATATATATATATATATATATATATATATATATATATATATATATATATATATATATATATATATATATATATATATATATAAGCCTGTTTTATTACGCATTTCAATAAATATATAGTATATATAGTTATTATTGTGTTGAGGTTGTAAACTTTTTTTTTTCAAAATAATAAAAAATGCGTTTAAATTTTTCATTGGTAAAACGTATAAGTTTGTTACTAACCTTATTTCTCTATTTTCTTTTTCGACATGCAGTAAAATATTTGTGTTTTTCTTTTTTGGGGGGGTTATATATATTATCTATTTAAGCGAATTAATTCGTTTGTTCTTCACAAGAGTTATGGTGATTTATGTAGATTCAGAAGCCTGTTTAATAACACATAGATCTGAATAATGAATAGAGTTAAGCTAAATAGGGCTAACACTTTTATTATAAGATATTTCTGAATATAATTATGACAACATGTGAATGAGATATGGTCAGTTGAGTGGACTTTTTTCTCTGCTGCTTCGGTCAATCAGATTTCTAAATCTATTCGCTAATGTAAAAAGCCAGGGTTTAATCTGGTTGTATCCCTCTCATTGAGCTTTGTAAATTAGTGCGAGTGAGGCGTATATGGGGTGTTTATGATGTCTACGAAGGCAGCAGCGGCAGTAGCTCTAGCAACAGTGGCGTTTGATGGATGACCCTCTACCCACACACATTGCACTGGGTCGTAAACGAGCTCCTAGCTCCTATTGTTGTGCTGGAGGTGTATGTCATTTCCGGGCATATGCACTATACCCCTGCCCGACAAGAGAATCATGCAGTTTTATTTAGGATATGACGTTGTGAGAGTATAGCCTGAACCATGAAGATTAGATCCTTTGACTTGCCGGCGTTAATGTAACAATTTTATAGTTAACTTCTTGATGCTAAAACAAGACTTTAAAGCAGGATAACTTTGTAAGCCAACGTATAGGGTTTTGAATATGATTAGACTAGCTACTATATATTGGGGGCTTCTTTTCATTAATAGTTGCCTTTTAACAAAAATGAGGAGACCAAATGCATATCGGTTTATGTATAGGCCTAGGCCTATGACATCCCTTTTACCTGCCTGGAGAGTTGTGGGTCATTTGCCTGTAAATGTTCAGAGTAATGTGATCCAATAGTTCAACAGCTCTAGTATTATGTTGACCATATCACAGTAGGCTAACCGTGTCTGATCCTTGGGGGCATGAGTCTCTTGCACCAGGAAACGAAAATGCCTTATTGACTGTATGCAAGGTAATTAGATTAGCCTATGATGGAGTAGAAACAACAAGCTTTTATAAATGTTTTGGAAAAGCATATCTTATGTCTTCAATACTCGTAGGGAGGCATGAAATAGATAATGGCACATTTGGGGCACTGTTTTTAGCCTATAAGCCTATGATATTTTACGATTAGCCTTCATTGTTTCAGCCTATTGTTTGCCTAAAATAATCAGAAGTAAAGTGCAGGTGCAGCATCTATTTTAAAAAATCCTTTATTGTTAGATTATTAGGCTTTTCCTATAAACATGTAGGCCTAGCAAGTGGAGGCTCAGCGTCGCCCTCTTTCTGTTAACCGATACTAAAGCGTAAAGATGGGTTTCCCTGTAACTTCACGAATATTAACTTAGCTCTAATGTACAACAGTTGTTTTACGATGGACTAATGTCTGTTTTCTAAACACCAACCAAAGGATCCAACGCTATCTCACGACCAATTCGTACGTATTTCAACGTCAAAACTCGTAAACTCGTAAAATACGTACGATTTAGCAAAAAAACGTACGAATTGCTGTGAGATCGGGTTGAAGGACAAATTAAGGATAAATGACTTAATTTACAAGATAACATGAAATTTTTATGTTTTGACATTCGCAATACTTACGTGTCGAGGATATTATTTCTTTGACGCATTGGCAAAAGTTCCAGCCTAGTTCTTTGCCTGACAGTCTTCGTAACGATGAACTTAAGTTTTAATGAGAAGGCCTAACTGCTAGGAATTTATGTTCTGGTTCGGGAAACAGGCGTTACTTTATTGAACAGTATTAGTTAAGATGATCCAAAATGCGTTGTATATCATTATCGGGAAATCCAGCTCGGAGCAACATAATATCTTCTTTATCTTTACATATTGCTTCCGATGCATAGGCCTATATCTGACAGCAACATGAGACGTAAATGGATTTTACCCTTTTTAGTGAAAGTAAACAACTGTTTGGTTTCCCGAAACACTGGGCTAAGTGGGACCCAAGTTCGTAAGTGCTACTTTATCACAGTGGCCTCTTTTCCCAATTGCGTCATTATATATGTAGCCAGGCTACCATGTAGAAGCGCTCGTGGATTAACAAGCAGCCCCAGACCACTCGTAAGACCGTGAGGTGCTTCTTAAAAAGCTATTCCCCTTCACCTTGATCTACGACACAATATAAACAATATGAAAGCTTAAATGTTCAAATTAAACCATCAATTACTTTTTAAATTATACACTGAAATTTGCAAGTGTGGACTGAAATCTTCATGTAATCTTAACAGTTGCAATATAATTCCCATGCATAGGTTGTGTATCCAACAGACTTCCAATGAAACATTAATTTATTCTTGCATATGTTTAAGAAATAAACTGTCATTTTTGAGTTTTTTAGCAGCTTGCAGTGTCTCTGTCTACCTGGCACACAAAAATAAAAAGTTTGGTCATACAATGAATGTTAATGGGTCCAGTGTTGTTTATACTAAAATGTTGTTCTGAAAGAAAGTCATACAGGATTGGAATGACATTATTTCATTTTTGGGTGATCCCTTTAACTGCTTTAACCCCAACATGACACTCCACCTCCCCTCAAAGCAGTCAGGACCACGCCCACCTCAGCAAGCACCTTAGTATTGTGTATGATTATGTGCACAACTAATAATAAGTACAAAGGTCAAAGCTACAACGTTTATCCTTGCTTCAGTACACTCCAACACATTCTAGCTCTTTCTCATTTTCCATTTGGCTGCAAAGCCATTTGGATGTACATACAGCACCCATCTGTATCTGATCTGTTTAGCACTTTGGGACCTAATACCTCTACTAAATTCGTTTTTAAGTTCAACTTAATAAAATTAGGTGATGGTATGAATTACAGGCACAACTCGGTTGTCCCATCGACTCATATAAGAGTGTGAAGCAATGTTCTGGAATAAGTAAGAGCTCACTCTAAAAAATAAATGGTTTTGTTTTTGCAGAGATGCCATAGAAGAACCATTATAGGTTTCCCATAGAACCTTTCAATCAACAGTTCTTAAAAGAACCATTTTTTCTTAATGTGAAGAACATTTTTATAATCTAAATAAGCTTCTTCCATTATATACTCTTATAAAGGTTCTTTATTGGCAATAACCTAACATCCAAACTTTCCACTGGACATAAGGTTCTTTATAGTGGACAAAGGTCCTTTAGATTATTTAAATGAAACCTTTATTTTTAAGAGTGTAAAGAAGATTTTGTCTAGTGGAAAGGTTGGAGGTACTTCATGGAACTATATGCCAATAAAACAAAAACATTATTGTATATACCTTGAGCATAAGTGTGCATGCTTCTTATATCTACTCCTGAGTGACCACTTCCTGCAAATTTTAGCCAGTCTAGGGTTTTAGGATGACTAGAACCTTCCAGGCACATATGTTGGATTTGAGCTAAACTCTGCAGGAAGGTATAGAGAACAGTATTGTACACCCCTCATGTAAACCGTCTATGTGACATTTTGTTTGATCCAGATTTATCGGTGAAACTGAGGGAAACTATGGTGGGAGGTCATCTGTTTGTAGGCTACTTTTATGTAACGTTATAGGGGTCCGACAAAGATTATGGCATATGCAGCTCAATGCAGCATTCAAGAGAATTCAAATAATAATTTTCCAAACGTCAATCAGTGATGCATGGTTTAGTGGCCGGTGTGTGTGTGTGTGTGTATAAAATCAAAAAGTAACATAGCCTTTATAAAATTAGATGCAAGTGATATGGGCTCTTAAGCATTTGCAATATTATCATTATCAGTTCAACTTGAAATTCTTGGATTTGGGATCAAACTAAAAAACTACTAAATACTTAAATGATCATTCAATCTGACTTTGTACACAGGCCTTTTTAACCATTGACAAAAATACCTTGTTTCGACCATATTCTAATGAACAGTTGTTGAAATATTCGCATCAATAAATAATAATAATAATAATAAGTTTTATTATTTATATAGCACCATTGCTCATGGACTCTTGGGCCTTGTTCGTGGCTGGCCCTTATTAAGTTAGGTTGCTGTAAAGCAGAATCCGTTTTGTCACTTGATAGTTTCAAACAAACCGCTGTCTCCACCTGCTGGATACTAATGGTAGTAGCTTATTTAATGGCAGTGGCTCATTTGACCAGTCTGTTTGTTAAAATACACTATAAAAAGTGCTTCCCAATTCTGTTCAGGGAGGCCCCACAGCACTGCCCAGTTTTGGAGTTTCACTCATCAGACACACCAAATATAGATCATGAAGCACTTTATTAATGAGCTGATTCACTGATGAATCAGGTGTGTTAAATAAGGGAGACATCCAAAATGTGAAGCGTTCGGGGGGCACCTTTAACAAAACGGAAATATTTAGAATTCCTAGTCATGCCATTTAGCAAAAACGAGTGCAACTTTGTGATTCATCTTTAAGGCTTAAAAAAAACAAGAGTTCATTTTATTTATTTATAAAACTTGTTTTATAAATAAATAAAACAAGTTTTAAAAAAGTACATTCATTTTATATGCTTAAGTTTAAATGACCAAAATAGCAAAGATACTGGACACAGCAAGAAAAAGTAGGCTACAATGCGTAAATAGGTTTGTTTCCGTTGTCACTTCATGCATGACGAGGCAACAAATGGGTGATCAGTTCTGCAACGTTTTGATTGTTGCTGAGGAGTAATAAAGTAATTAGCAGAGAAAAAACAGACAGTGTGGCTGAGCCCCATTTTACGATACTGTCTGGGTTAGAGCCTTTGAAGATTGGTCTGCAACCAAGGTATAGCCTATAGTTTTTTGCTTTCTGTTTTCCTTTATTTTGTGTTTTATTTAATACAAATAATAATAAAAACATAATAATAGTGATGATAATAATCATAATAATAATCATAATAATAATAATACAATTAAAAATAATCGAACATTTAAAAAAAAAAAAAAATAAAATAAAATTTTAATAAAATATATCCCGGGATACTGTAATTGTATTGATGTAGGCGTCACGCCTACAAAAAGTCGTTCTAGTTCCGCCCTCAATCGCTTTGCACCCCATAAACAGTTAAGACTGTGATTGTGGTTTATTGCCGCATGGCCACTAATATCGCTTGCAGGGGCAAGGCACAAATAGAATGAGCAGGCCTGTCTACAAGCATCAAACTAAGCTTTATTTATTCGGATAAACGGCATCCGGGCCGTTAACAGGACACTAAACAGTGGGTTGCAAGATAACGGTAGAATGAGCGCGCGCATGAGAAGTGTAAAACTGTTTGGAGGTCGGTAAAATATTTCTGGAGTAAAAATAGCATGGAATTGCAGTCATTGTCAACCTCGTTCAGTGACGATTTATTAATGTTGAGTCTTTCATGATTCTGAAACTTTATGTGCTGTTATAGCATAGAAACACTTTGACTACAATTATGAGTAACAACTTATTGCAATATCGATGAAGATTTGCATTTCATTAGCAATGATTGTAACCCATGAAACCAAAGAAAATGTATTGTTTTCGGATATATTTGCCCAGACCTTTCGTACAGAGAGTCTTAACGAAATATACTATTTATCAGAAATTTATTTGTTATGTACACATTTCATTTGAAAAGAACTAACACTGTTGATTTGAGGTATTGGCGTATGCAGTTTTCACATATAACATTACAAGCACGTAAATGTTACAAAATTCACTGAAATGTTTCAATAACGAACAACACAGCATAAATTAATTCATCTTAATACATAGGTAGTTCAAATACATCTAGGTAGTCACAATAAACATTGATACATTACGCTACAAGTTATTTTTGAATTTAAAAAAAATCATGCATATCATCAGCATTTCATATCGCAGAAACTATTTCCCTGAAATCATGAACTGGTACCTTAAAAAAACAAAATTTAACATATTTAAAATTTACACAATGTGAAATGCTAGACCAACAACAAACAGACCAAATAAGAAAACTATCACCAACAAGCTGTATACAAAGACACAATCATATATATACAAGCTCAGATCAAAGGTTTGTGCAATGTACATCTAACATTACAAAATGTTGGCTATATAATAATCTACTGTGGTTGTGCATGAGGGAAAAGACAGGCTAATTCACAAACACCTTCGCACGAAGCAAAGAACTCATCTGCAGTGCGCATTTACAGCTTTCCATATTTTTTTAAATGTCTTTTGGACGATCTTTATTGCATTTCTTCATCTTCATCCTACGGTTTTGGAACCAAATTTTGACTTGTCTCTCGGTGAGATTTAGGAGTCTTGCCACTTCATATCTACGGTCACGTGAGAGGTACATATTAAACAGAAATTCTTTCTCCAGCTCGAGAGTTTGATGCTTAGTGTATGGACAGCGCTTTTTCCTAGTGGACTTCGCATGCAGCCAGTTGGACGCAGGGTTATCTGCAAGAAGGGTCGGAGAGAGAGAGCTAGTCATGTTGCCACTTGAAAAATACTGCGGCCATTTTATGGTCAGCGCGCGAGAAGAAAGAAGAGTCAAAAATAAAGGCTATGCTTGACTAGAATTTTGAATATGCTGAAATTGGAAAGCAAAATCACGGATTACACGTTTCCGGCCTGCGGGTATATTTTATATGATCGAAAATTTTATGTGCAAGCTATAATTTTCCTCTTACTGACAGTTTTGGCATCCTTGAATGAAGAATAAACAAGGGCCTTACTGTCTATTAGAAATACAGTGCTTCAGAATCCAGATTGCATGGCTAATGACAACAATTGTGCATTTCTATCCAGTCTTTTACTATGCCATTTAATCGAATGTAATGTGTCTAAAACCACACTCTAAATTTAGGGCAGCACTTCAAAGAAGTCTTGAAAATATGACATGCAGTGGTCTAGTCTATTACATCCTAATGCAAATATGTGGTATTTTTAATTACTTTCCATTAAAATACGCATATATGCTGTGAAATGCAGATTATTCCCACCTACAGAACAAAAGAAGAAAGAAAGGCCTAGTTAGAAGACCTTTAGCCTTGTAAACTATTGGAAAACGCCTTATAATATAGGAATAAGTAACTATAATCTACAATAAATGGTGACGTCTCTCATTAGATATAGGCTGTATATAATCGACGCCTATATTAAATTCATATTTTAAAGTAACTGAAGCCTGTTCTACATATCAAAGTACATTCTGATATAGTTGCACTTACTTGTGTCTACATCTAGCTTCGTCTCTGCTGGAGTTTTCTCATCCTGTGATCCGTTGGAAACCGCATCGTCAGGTAGCTTCCTCTCTGCTTGGGTCGTATTGTTGTCAGTCTCGGCCACAAGCAGTGTATGTGTGGTGCACTCACCACCACTCCCAACCAGTGGTTCAAGTTTTATATCATGGTGCGTTTCTGTGGATAATCCCGTGAAAGGCAGGGCAGGAAGCGGTTCTAGCGCCCAGGAACGCACGGATGCTCCATCGGTTTCTCCTGTTGAACATGGGTGATGGATGTACGGGTGGTAGGCGATAGAGGTGCCTGGGGGCTGCACGGGCACGGGACTCCACGACGCACCAAAAATTGATGATTTGGCCTGGAAAGTGTACGGCTCCTGTTCGCCATATTCAAGTAGCGTCAGTTCTCGAGTCTGCTGCTGGACCACGGGTCCAGATGAGAACCTCGGTGCCAAATGATCGTCATTCTCGTGTGGAATGTGTGAGTCAGCGTAGTAACTCAGTGTGCCCAATGTCGACATAACAAAAACAAGCAAAGAGAGACCAGCCGGACGGATACACCCACAATGAAACTGCCACAAAAGCAGAATCCGTTGAAATCAAGTAACTAACTACTTGACTTCGCTGTGAACTACAGACCTCTGATAAGTTGAATCACTGCAGAGATTGGATTGGATGTGCTAGACACGTGACTGTGGGAGAGAACGTGGGAGATAAAGGGGAAAGCCTAACCAGTGCACACGGTTAAATGGCCTCCATTTTACAAGTCATATTTTTAATGGTATAGCCATATGCTTTTATGAAGGTGGATTTGATTTTATTCATGTTGTTAAACTTCAGCATCTAATAACCAAGCGTAACAAAAATGGTTATTTGAGAAGAGTCATTTGTAGAATTTCGTATCCAAATTTTAATGGAGTGGGCCTACTGTTTGCAATAATAAAATAAACCCCTAAACGCGTAAATAGGCTACATTATTATGTCTGTCATTGTATATCTAATCACTGACGTCCAGTTTAGACAGAACATGTTTATTTTTCACATATTTTGCAGGCAAATCTATGATGGATATACGTATTCTGCAAGGCCTAGTCGAGCACAAGAAGACATAAAATAGTTCAGACATAAAAATGATCTTTACGTGAGCCATATGTATACTTTATATGGCAATAAGTGCCACTGGATGGTTGAGATATGACCTGTTAAGTGACCAGTCATTCAGTAACGCGCTCAAACCTTCAGTCTGCTCCTCAGCAAGGCATACTGTGATGTGCAGACAAGTTAAACTAAATATAAACGTGAACTAAGCGGCTGATAATGAATCAATTCTAACTGAAAGAAATGCAAACAAATTTAATCGGACTCTAGGTGCTACATCTACGAATTAGACAATTGTTATATATAAAATTAAGCTTTACGCATTAAAACAAAATCTTACAACAGCTGTGAAATTATTAAAATGTAGAGATTCAAATGTTTTTGGTCAACACTGCAAAAAAGAAAAGAAAAAACGATTAATTTTATCATCTATCACATTATAGCACAATCAAAATATTATTGTAGGCTAGCTACTGATGTATTTGTGATTACGATAATAAATATAGCTAAAAATGCTTTTACAATATCCCACATATCCTATTCAGTGAAATAGTGACTTGTATTGTAGAATTGTAAATATATTCGTATATTTGCAGAGGTTAAATTTAAACATAAACGTAGCATCTAGCGTTGGACGGCATATTAGCTATAAGCACTCAGAATATAAACAATAGCTATGGTGTTTGAAAATCAGAAATGTCGTAATTCTAACGTAAAGAATGAGTAAACACAGTGTTGTTCAAAGAGGAAATGGTGTGATTTAATGCTGATAACAGCGAAATCTTTGTAGCCTTATCCATGAAAACATTGACAATAGAGGACAACCATTGGCGACCAGAGGCAAATTCTCTCCCTCTGGTCAACTATTGCTGTGATCTTGTCCTCGGAAGAGTGGATCTCTGGGGCACTTCAACAGACTTTGTTTATAACAGGGGCTATTACTCTGTTTTTCTTCGGGTTGTAACTTGGCTGTCTGGCCTGAATATGGCCAATAAAGCCTTTGTGTTTTTTTCCTCCGGCCCAGCAGACGCATCCGGCGATGTGGGCGTGCTCTCAGTCTCGGATGCGCACGCGGCTTTGGCCAAAGTGCATTGATCGTAACCGAGGCCTTGCTATCTACACCTGCACTCCACCATTTACTTTTATACAGCTCTAAAGATTTCAGTTCAATAGTGCACCTCATGCATTAAAATAATGTCGTTAATATATAAAACGTTGTTAAGAATTGCTGGTCTTTTTTAGCTAGTAGGCTATACTTTTCTAAACTCTTCTCAGACTTCGCCGCAACATATTTGTCTTGTTGTTGTGCTGAATCTCACTGCGAGGCAATTAAGACAGTTTCGTGTTGTGGGGATGTAAAATAGAGCCCAACAACATGAAACTACCTAAATCACTTTGCAGTTGTCTTTGTTTCTTGCTTGAGAAGATAAGAAGGCAACGCCATATTTTTATCTATTTATTTTATCGACATTGTGTGTTGCACAAGCAAACAAGTACAATAAATTTTTGTTTTGCTCACAATGCTGTGATCTTAACAATGCTATCAAACATTTTTTTTTTTTTTTTTTTTTTTACTTTCATGGAATATTCCATTGAATTTAAATTGGATTAAATCAGAAAAATGATCTGAACGTTGACAGGAATTGTTATATGAATAGGAATGATTGGAATAATAATTTGTGTGTGACTCTTCACGGGACCAGTACTGTGTAGACAGAATGATAGGGTATAAATCATTTAATTTTACAGTCAGTAAAATTACAGTCATTACTACTCCATTACAAATCTCTGTATAAAGAAAGCTCGGAAAATCAGGAGTGTTTCAAACTACAAGAATTTTTTAAAAGTCAT
The DNA here is from genome assembly GCF_018812025.1 of Megalobrama amblycephala. Taxonomy (NCBI): domain Eukaryota; kingdom Metazoa; phylum Chordata; class Actinopteri; order Cypriniformes; family Xenocyprididae; genus Megalobrama; species Megalobrama amblycephala. Next base: position 15,004,711 of record NC_063056.1, read on the forward strand.
GCCTTTATTTATTTTCTGTCACGTATGAATAATTAATTTACATCTGAGTCCGGCTTGTGTTTTCAGAAAGATTGTACCTTTCAATGTTGTTGAAATATATGAAGTCCCGTCATGTTTATAACTATACAAGTTTCTACATCATAAACCGGACTTATGCCTAGAACAGCAAATAGGCTACATGACAAGGTCGTACTTAAGAAACGTATTGTTATTATTTAAAAATGGTTTCATAGTAGTTATTATTATTATTACAACATGCAAATATCGCAGTTATATACAATAAATGTACAATATAGTCTGAATGCTATGTACAATGAACACCTTCAGCATTCGATATTTTCCTCTCTTGCTTTTACAGTGAAGTACTCTTGACAGTTTATAAATAACCATGACATGTTATGACGACTGGGATGTCAAATAAAATTATACATAAACAGATAAAAACGTCAACAGTATACGACACACAATAAGTTATCAATAGTATCTTGCACAAGTCAAATATGCACACACACACACCTACGGAGACGGTTTGTTGTAAGTAGGCTACCACTGCAGCTGATGGAGGAGGAGGGCGCCAGAGATCTATAAAGCGAGGAGGCTTCATGTAAAACTGAAGTTGGTCGACAACTCTCGGATTCTGTTTTCTCGACTCATTTTCTTCAGCTTCATCCGTCGGTTCTGAAACCAGATTTTGACTTGTCTGTCCGTGAGGTGAACACTGCGGCTGATCTCGAGGCGACGCTCTCGTGTCAAGTACATGTTGAAGAGGAACTCTTTCTCCAGCTCTAGTGTCTGATGTTTGGTGTAGGGGCAACGCTTCTTACGGCCACTCTTCGCAGTCAGCCAGTTAGCTGTATTGTCACTTTTGGAATCTCCTGCTAAAAATGTGAGGGAAATATTAGTTCAGTATTAGCGCCCATTTCACAACACTTTATAATAGGCTACAATGACCATATTATACCTACTAATTAATGACTAAAGTAACAATAATAACAACGTGTAGCATCTATAAAATAATTACACATCAAATACAATCTGTTCAGCATTATTAGTAGGCTACTTCCGTAAACACGTTCTTCTAACATTAACGTTTTCATGTAAATGATGACCCTTGTGATAATATTGTGTGTAATTGGCGTACGATTTTTTAATGCTATTATTTTTATATATATATTTATTGTTTTGCCTATCTGAAAGTTAAATTAGTTTTTTAATCAATATTTCGTTTTTGTTAGAACAATTGCCTTATAAATGCACTGACGACGCTTTATCGGTCGTTTCTTGTGGAAAGATTAGCAATAAAAAGAATATTTTTTGTTCACGGGCAGTGTAACTAAACAAACTCGCCATATGCATCTAGAAAATACATTTTTATAACTCACATTGGGTTATTACAGATCTCAAGTTGTCATAAACAGCATAATGAAAAACAGTCTTGCTAAATACAAATATAGATTTACTGAAAATGGGGATAGTCCATGGGTCATGACTCGTGAGCAATAGGCCCTGTTTGCTTTAGAGCATTTTATTTGATCATTTAAAAATTGATCAAGAGATACTTTTTGAGCACAGTTTTGCGTTTGACACGAATGAATATTTTGTTATGTGATGTTTTCAGAAAAAGTGTGTGTGAACATATTGACCAAACGAGGGTTATTACTGTGCGCTTTTGTTGCAATATGTTTTAAACTGCATGCTATTATTAAAAGCGTGAGCTTCAAAAACTAGGAAAAATCATTTGCATTTGGCTCGAAGGAATGATGTGTTATGTGTAAAGGATTACAGACAGGCACAAGGACTTAAGCTGAATTGGTATGGGCGTGCTGCACCTCCTCGGAAATTTATTTATAAATTAGAAGAATCTCCCACATGATTATGATTGCTAAACCTGCCCTATCTAAAGCCTTGTGGGGTGTTTAAAATAAAGTCAGAAATATTACTGTAATTCTATATGCAATATACCTCAAATAGCAACAACAACAACAAAAAAATCCATATGGGCTATCGCGCGCAAAGGCGTTAATGTTTCTAGGCGGCCAAAGGACGTCAAAATCCTTTGGACTTTAAGACTGCGGCAACAAAACTAACCTTTAGTAACCGTGACCGCCTTCTCCGGGCTGTCCGGTGGTTCGGGAGATGAAGCGGTGCCAGTGGACCCCCTTAGCTCCTTGTTTCTTGCCGGGGCACATGGTGCGCATGTGGGGGGTTCGTCGCTCTCTTCCCTGCTTGCTTCTGCTGCTGCTATGGCTGAAAGAGAGCTGTCAAATCGGCTCGAGCGTTGAGCAGCAAGATGCGTCGATATAGACTGGTTGTCTGGAAAACCTTTAGATGTGGTGCACGTCTGAGATAGACGGAAGTAACCGGGCACCGGAACACAGCCGTTATTGTTGCTAGATGGACATGAGTTTGGTGTCAGCCGCGAGTACGATATATCCTCTGTAATGGTGTCTTTTGGACACTTCTCAGACTCGTATAAGCAGTAAGAGTTTTCCTCTTTTATGGTGGGCGAGAACGACCGTGGGGTAATTTGGTTGTTAGGTTGTTCAATGCGACAGGACCTCGACGTCTCCAGCCATGTTTCCATGCCTTGATATGGCCCACACGTAGGTCCTACTACATTTTGCGAATTGCTCTCGTTCCGTTTGAGTCCAGAAAAATAGCCACAGTTAGACAGTCCGTAAGAATACTCGGAGGTCGGCGGCAAGTAGACTCCGCTGTTTTGGTAGTAGTGTCCACTTCCCTCGGCCCTTCCGTGGATCAAGGAGTCTACCAGAAACGAATTTCCAGATGGACTATCGGAGCATGACATCTTTGTGGTATAATTTGACGGTGGAAGAAGATTGCCCTTTCTGGATGACATTTCTTGTGCAAAACATGCTGAATATAATTACTGATAACTATACAACTCAGTGTGAGCTAACAGCCAATTAAATCGCAACGAGCACCGATGACTCCTCCCTCTGTGCGCACGTAACCCTTGTATCCCATATCTTTTTCAAGCTACTAGATTTTTTTTAAGTCAAATCTACATAAACCTGATCAGTCGTTTTTGAAAGTATAAACGAATAAAAACAGAATTTAACTTGAACAGCATTATGTTTACGACCACTGACTTCGTTAACACTGACATTGCCGCTGAGCCTTATGAGCCACGTATAAACCAAAAAGCAACAAGGTATCGAAAAGGAGATCAAGTGCTAAAATAGTAAACCTTTATGATACACTGTAATTGCCCCAACAGCCCTTTAAACACATAAACAGTGAATTACAGACTGCTCTTCTGGTTTTCATGCATGCGGTGGGTCAAAACAATTTATTTACACTCAAGTTCAAAACGAGAGGCGTTTTCGGTCTGCTTTTCAGAAACACTTATTGTGGTGGATATGGATTTCCATGATCTAGAATATTGTAAACATTTAGCATGTGATAATCTCAAAGCTACATATAGGCCTGTTTAAGCTTTAGAATTACAATACTGAGTTACGGGTCAATGGTAAAAAAAATTGTAGTAATAATAATAATAATAATAATATAATTTAAAAGCTACTAGCCTATAACATAGGCTATAAATATAGAGACAAATCTAACCACAATCCCATGGCATTTAAAGTATTTACCGAAAGCAATTCTAACGCAATTGTTGTAGCCTAGTAGGCTATGTGATTAAATTCACCTTTGTCTACTTTTGACTTTCAGGGGATATTTTCAGCCTGTGTGAAGTCCGCCGTAGTATGTAATTTGATTTGCATTTAATTACATGAAATAGGCTATAATTCCATTCTCTCTCATGCAGATTTAGGTTACTTTTCTTTTTCTTTCGGTCTATATGCCTGAAAAATTTGATGATGTAAATGATCATTTATTGCTTTATCTCTGAAATTTCTTTCCAACGGATTTTACGCTGTCAAAAATACTCTAATATTTCCACAGAGATACAGAAATAGGCATATTTTTGCATCCATAACATTAATCGTCCTATAGCTAAAATTAACACATTTCTGATAACAAAACTTTTAAAAGTAGATGACCATTAACATGCGATTTTAAATAGCGACTAAATAGAACAGCTATTCAGACTCGGGTCGAAAAAAAAAAAAAAAACATATAAAGAAGCTAAACTAATTAAACTAATTTTCTTGATAGTTAAGTTGTCCCTGCTCCAATAATCATGTTTTGATTCCCATTGTGGATTCTAAACGAGTCATAATTATTAACTATTATTTGAAAGTGAATCTTTTTTTTTTTTTTTTTTTTTTTTGGCTATGTTGAGAGATTAATTTTAATAATTGGAATAGGCTACATTTATTTAGATTACATTTATCAGCTACATTATATGTATTTAGGCTATAGGCCTTGTGCATCAGGAAATCAACGGGCATTGTTTTAAAAGTCAATGGAATTTTATATTAATTAGCCAATAAAAACTAGAGAATTTTATTTTTAATTTAACACATCACATAATTCGCAGAAGACGTCTTTTATATGAATTAGGAAACATTTTGTAATAAAAAAAAAAAAAACTATAGTCCAAGTTTAGGTCATCAAGAATCAAAACAAGTCTCACAATTAGCCTACATTTACAAAAAAAAAATAAGCTGTGATAATTTTCATTAGCAAACAAACACGCTGGGACTAATACAGCTGTTACCAGCGGTACTACTTTTTTAAATGAAGGGTTTTTAATCATTAAACTTCACATGTAGGCTACGTTTTGAACATCAATATGTCATTGTTGTCTAAAAAAATAATAATAGATAAATAAATGCAATGCTGACAAAAAAATATCTAAATGGTAGCTATATTTACCTGAAAGAGTGCCTTGCATAGTCACGAAGACGTTGTCCTTTGCCCGTACACAAAGTAAACATGTTTCAGCAGGGATTTTAGATACCCGGCAATGACATTGATCTAAAGTGCGCCACCCAGTGGACATGAAATGTATCGTCGGAGCAGCGAAATAGTGAGCAATCCAGTCGTGGTGCCATGATGGGACACTGAGACAAATGATGGCGGAAAAGTCCGTGAACACAAGCTTTCAATGGTTCCAGCCGTTGTTTTCTAGCTCTTAGTCACAGTTAATAACCTTGGTTCTCAGACGGTTTATGGCACCTCACTCCAATTCTACAAATGCTCCAGACTAAGACTGGTTTTATGACCGAGTTGCTGCAGCAACGGGGGGATGTGCCGTAATTAGGGCGAAATTCCATCGAGCCTCAAAGGATGCGCAAACCGTCAGGGTCATCACGTAAAACAGTCGTTATTATCTTATGGTCGCCCAGACTCGCCCTTATTTATTAGACTTCTGAGTGGCATAAGCCATATCAGATTTGTGACCCTCACGCACTGGATCATCGATATATTGATACAGGGAAACTGTAAAATTATATGAAGTAACAAGATACTTTTTTACATGTTCAAGACAAAAAGAACTTTCCTTAGAGATTAATTCTCAAGAAGGTTTGTCTAGATGTTAGCTGCTACATGCCACTTTCAAAACAGCAATATAAAATGGTGACTTATCTGGAGGTCGACATAGAACAATTTGTTGAAAGGCCGTTTGATTCATGGAAACATACACAGCCATGTTTTGGGCAGTTCCGTAATGGATACTAGGCATTAATAACGGCAAACACTTGATCCTTGAATCAAAGAAAACGCGTGGAGGCAATATAACGCAATATCCATCAAACATTTGATCCTACTCCAGGAAAAAGAGAGAAAACACAAGATATTTCAAGAGACTGATTTATATAACACTGAAGAGATGTCATAAACATGAGAGATTATCATGAGCTCCTGCAACATTGATAGCTATATATATTTTTTTCCCCACACTTTTTAAAGAAAAGGTGGAAAAAACACAGAAATCGAAAAGAAAATACAATTAAGGTTCGGGGTTTTAGGGGACTCAATCAGTGTCCATGCTGGTTCAGTTATTGCTTTTACCTCAATGTCCATTGTCCGTTAAAAATAAATAAGAATTTTGCTCTTTTTTTTGGACATTTTTGAACACAGGTGTTGTTAAGTGACCCGATTTTACTGGAGAATGCGCAGTAAAGACGCATAATATCAAATATACACTTTAAGTCCACACAATTCAAGTATAAGTGAATATAGATGCATTTAGATCCCAATAAGCTTATGAAATATGCGTCATTCAATGAGAAAAAAATAGTCTAATAATATAAAACACAAGTAAAGAACAGTTTTAACAGATTGAAAACACCTTCGCCCTCCCCAGCATTTTTTCCCCATCTAAATAGATTTCAAGCATATACTTACTGCTATGCGAAAACTACAGATCTTGGTCAGATGATCATAATAATAATAATAATAATAATAATAACAACAACAACAACAACAAAATCCCTGTAAACTGAATAGTCACTTAACTGAATAAAATGGAAAATAATAATAATAATAGTTTTAATTTCAGACGGTAAAGATTACAGAGAATATAAATTTATGTTTATATCGATGGAAAAGTCTGTCAGAGGAATGAACGTCGCATCTCCTCTCGCAGCAGTCTCTGGGAGCCGGAATGTTCATCCACGAACTTGAAATTAACCATCTCGCCTAAATGATTTCTCAGCAGTAGACGATCTAAAGCAAAGGGTTCGTGGTGTAATACTGCAAACGGTCTCTGTTTAGTTTTTTTTCTTTCATTCTTCTGTTTTGAAACCATATTTTGACCTGACGGTCGGTGAGGTTGAGCATTCTGGAAAGCTGTAGCCTTTTTTCTTTGTTGATGTAAACACTGAAGAAAAATTCTCTCTCCAGCTCTCTGATCTGATATTTTGTGTAAGGACACCTCTTTTTCCGTGTCTTCTGTCCATCTGAAATGTAAAGAAGAAAGGCTGTCAATGTATTTGACCTTTAACTTTAAATGATTGCATAGAAATAATATACAATTTAATTAAATGCTTACAGAAGAGACAACTGAATATGGCTACATCCAAGTGCCGTTTTCCAAAATTACGCACAAAACTGTTGCGGTTATCTAAATATGACTGTAATAATTAGAGGATAAATCAGTAATAACACATTATACATTTAGCCCTTAAATTCCTATTTTAATAAAATATCGAGTTCTACAACAACACACTCATGCAGGCTCGTTTGATTATGAGTAGCCTAAAATGAAGGCTTAACATTTAATCTTTTATTTCTTTTCATTCACCACAAAAGTAAAATAATAATAATAATAATAATAAACCACATAAGAAAACCTATAAGCTTTACCATTTAATATTTAACAGGCACTCCAGTCAGAACAAAAGCTACCAAACAAAAATGGTCTTTAAAGTCCCTGATGTAAAACGTGCAGTCAGGGGCGATAAATAAGCACTGGATATCTATGATCTCTTAAATAACGTTGCATTAACAAATAGCCCAACTGTAATGAAGTCTGGAAAGCATACTTTTGAAGACTCGAAGGGAAATGGCCTATCATTCACGGCCAATTTCAATTTCGAGCACGTGATCTCGCGTTTATAACAAAGTTTTGTTAGGGTAAATATACAGGGCCCTCTGTAAACCTTATATGCTTATAAAACAGCATATAAAACCTTTAACAACAGCACGTTACATCAGAAACTTTCTCACACAACTGCTTTAATACGTACTGCTGCTGCCGCTGAATTTCTCTTCGTTGTTACCGGAAGATGGCTCCGGGCTGCTCGTTTCTTCACACCGCTCTGTCTCATCCGTTCCCCGACAACTGTCGCTGCCTGATTCCGCGGGCGGAGGAGGCGCCTTGCTGGTTGCTCTGTCCACCGGGTGCTCGCTCGGCTGATTTTCCACGTTCCCGTACGCTGTCTCGAAAAACTGGTCAAATGCTTGGGGAAGCACTCCGTTCCTCCCTACGCTGCCATACACGTTGGACGCATGGCTCGTGTTGGAGTGGTAAAGAACCGAGTTATTTTTCGATAACATGTCCCCCAAAGCTCCAGGATTGGACAGGCAGTCCCTGTGCACCATGTCTTCGGTCGCGTAGCAGTGTGGCAGATTGCCCCTGGAGTGCCACTTACTGGACGTGTCAATGGCATAGTCCCTGAAAGATACCTCTCTAACGCTCTGAACTTGTGGTAAACTGGACGTGGAGTATGAGTATGTCATGGGGCAAGAAGACGGGGTCTGGGGCAGAAAAGGAGGAAGGCTGGAAAATTCCGTTCCAGACACGTAATAAGTACAGCCGGGCAAATACATGTTAGACCCAACGGGTACCCGCTCATCAAAATCCATCATGACACTTGGCTGGGCACGCCACAACCATAGTACTGCCTCGCATCGTAGTACAGAGCTGCTTCAGCTTCAGTGGCTTTGAAGCAGATCCGCCGAGCAGAAATTTTGAGACGTGAGCTGACGTGGAGATCCATCTCCATCCATTCCAGAGAGCGCCAGTCATGTGACCAAGGGCAGAAATTGACATGTACCTCTTAGAATATTGTATGCCAACATGTGCAAATGTTCAAGTCGAGGAGTGAGCGATACTTTCATTGATGAACGTGTACATGCAGTGGACCACAGTTGGTTATGTTGACACTTTGGATTGCTGGAGAAACCCATCCGCTTGCTTAACAGCCAACGCGCATTACTAACATCACCATGGCTTCTCATGTTTATGGATTTATTCTATTAAGTCTCAGACATCTCATGTCGCTGTAACTCTAGCTCTTAACCATTTCTCGGTGTATAAGCTACACTCTTAAAAATAAAGGTGCCAGGAAGGAACAAAAAGCGATGTAGCGATGTATACAATTTGAATTCGCAAGTGAAGTTCTCGCTAATTGATTGCTTGGAAATCGAACATAATGGCATGGCTGTGTGAGGAAAATAAAACAGAATTACGTTTCGTGTTTCATATTTGCCTTTCTTTCACAATAGTCAGTTCAGAACATTAAATATCCTTCGACCAATTGGCCTAAGAATACATTATATGCTTTTACTTATTTTAAGCCCTTCTGAGGTTTTACTATATTGAGAAATTTACACGATAGTTTGTTGGAAAACGTTGTTTGAATGTGTGTTTCTACATTTAGGCCTAAAATAAAGCATTGAGAGTTTGAACTGTGGTCACAAATTATAGCCTAAATGTTGAAGCAATATAAAAAACGATTTTACAAAAGGCGCTTAATTAGATGAATATGAGCTAGTATATTATTTAAAATTACATAAAATTCCAATGCATTTAGAAAGTATAGTTTTAGTATTAATATGATATTTTAATATTAGTTTGACTGCAGAATTATTTAATTACAGAATATGAATATATTACACGTTCGTTCATGTCTTTCAAGTCTTGTTTTGAGCGCCATTTGGTTCAAACACATCTTAGCTATATATATATTCATATATTTGTTTCTTTCTGTATTTTTTCACATATTTATTCAAAAACGCAGTTTACTACAAGTTAGCGTTCTCCTGTGGGAATTCATAAAGCGTTTGACGCTTGCCAAAAATCTTTAGGTAAGCTATATGAATAAGGCAAGACAAAGGCAGAATTTGCCCGGGTTGGGCACAAGAGTCATGCAGTGAAGCGGCTTGAAAACACAGTTGAGGCCCATTAAGTTTAAGCTTGGACTATGGCCCCCTTAGAATTACTTTGGATTAAACGATGAACAATGGCCGAAAATCTCCAAATACACAAATTAATGAAGAAATAAAAAGGAGAGAAAATAAAAAGTGAAGACTGGACAAAAAAGCCTAACAGGAATATGTAAAAAAAAAAAAAAAAAAAAAAAAAAAAAAAGATATGTTCAGCGACGAAATGCGCTCTTTGAGAGATTACAATGGTTTGCATTTTCCTTTATTGCCAACGCTGATTTCGTTTTCTGGTATTAGGGCTTTTAATGTGTAAATAATCTTGTGTTGGGAGGCAACAAAAACTAAAACCAGTCCAAGATAGACGTGGTTTTATGGTGCTCTTGGTATCTTCCTCCAGCCATTGTCAGCTCAGACAAGCCATGGCCGTCGGAGAGTGATCATGAGACGCCACCTACTTGGAATTCGTGAACTTCAATGAGACCTGAAGTCACGGGTAACAGTATATTAAAGGGAGACAACGGCCCCGTGCGTTGTATCGGGTGAGAGTCATGTTTTTAGCTTCTTCCAGGCTTAAATCCACAAGATCAAATGCACATATTGATAGAAGGTTATCATGCATGTTTCGGTCAGTAACAATAACCTTGCTATTATTAGAGTTGCAGGTTAAAATAGGCTAGAAGATGTCCTTCAGTGTAGAATTACTCACCAACCCACGCCTGTCTCCATATGACTCCACAAAGAAACAGTTTAAACTTTACATTTAGTTTTGGTTTATTTAAGAGTGTGTGAGCAAGACCTCAAGGGTGATGGTCACTTAGTAAGTGGTAGTTTACAAATAGCCCAAACAGCGCCCTGGATGAGGTTTAAGGGTTTCCACGAGAAGACTAATTGTATTGTACGGAACTTGCCATTTTCTTCAGCATTGTTTTTGACTCAACCGAATTAGGCAAATGACCGATAACTTTTGGCACTGGATCAAGTTAGCACTTCTTTCTTGAGAAGCACTGTAATTGATACAGTCCAAGCCAATTTGTCATCACTTAAGAACAAATGAAATTTGTTCCGTGTTAGACGCTTATGTCAATCTACATTGAAAAGCTGTGTTTTTTGGATTTTTTAACAACCCAGGTCTCCTCTGAAATTGTAAGTCGTTCAGTTGTTGTGTAAAAGCGGTAAAGCTCGCGCAAAATCCTATTTGACGTACAATGAATTTAACAACACTAATCTCAATTCATTTAATTTAAACAAATTTAGATATAGATATTTAAATTACAAAGGTGTTCTTATATGTTCAATGACGTCTAGAAACTTTGAGAATGTGATGATTATAAATAGAAATAGCACTTTAAATTAATTTAATGCCATATAGAAATAAACGTGCCATCATATGACAAAATAATTTAAAATCTTGCAAGAGTCTATATAGCTATTAAAAAAAAGAGAATGCATTCATCGAATAGAGTCCAGTTTCATTTGCTTGGAAAAGCGGTTTTAATTGTGATTTAAGATTAAAAAAGAAACGACAGTGTCATTTTGATGTGGAAATGTGATATTGCTGTCGGGGTGTCCTTACTCTTTGGTGGATTTAATTAGCACAGATTGTCTTTTCACTGTATGTTTTGTCGCAGTGCAGTTACGGGCCCACTTTTTTAATATTTCCATAGTTAGGACGATAAAGACAAAGGCTCTTTGAAAATTTAGACTTGGACATGTCCTGTCTTTATACGTTTTTGCTTTGTAACCACTTAATAGTATGTGATTTGTATGAAATATTAAAAATCTAGAAAATAATGCCCCCCTGCTTTTGTTTTCGAAGCATTTGCTGAAGAAGGATAGCGGGGTTTGGTAATGGGTGAACCTAAACCCAACCTTTGCCTTGCACTTGCTCGGTAAAGTTTGGTGAGTATAGATGTTGATGCCACGCTGACCTGAAAAAAAAATAGTTTTACAGGGGACCAAATTTACCAGAAGCGCAGACCTGCATAAAAACCAAACAAGTGAAATAAAACTGGCTAATATGATCGGCTTTATGCGCCCTTCACTGGAGGAAAATGCGATAAAACATGCCTAAAAAGCATTAAAACATTTTAATAGCACGCTTTCTTCTGATTTATGTTTATCTTTTGATTTGAAACATATTTAAATATTAATTAGGGTAAAGGCGCGTTTAATAAATTAATATTAGTATCAAGAGGAATATTTAAGGAATTTTTTTAGTTTAGCTACTAAACGCTTTGTGTATGAGATGTTTTTAAAAATAATTAATTTATAATTTATTCGTAAACATATAGGCCTAGTTATTTATACAATTTCGCTTGCAGAAATTACTTGTACCCTAATCGACGAGCACCTAACGCTGAAATGTTGCTTTTTGTATGAGCAATGGAAGAAATGGATTTGTTGTCGTTGTTGCTTGATATTTCAGTAAAGTACTGAGACACTAATAGCATATTACGGTTTCGTATCCATGTGTGTTCTGGCATCATACATTAGTCTATATATTTGTAAAATGAATATATCCTTCATATCCGAAAGTAGGCTATATAAACATCATCTATTTTCTTTGACCGATAAGCTAGATTTTATAATATTTAGCAATGTTAAACACTCAAAAATTCACAAAAGCATCAATTCAATTCGCACAGACCATCCCCAATGTTGAGAACTGCGCTGGTTTAATGAAATGCCATTTCTTTTAGTGCCTTTGGGTGGCAGCAGAGTCCAAATTGAAATGCCTTTTGATACACTGAAACGCAAAGTATGGATCCCGTCCATATGTAGTTCTCTCCACACTTTACGTCTGCTCAGACGTTTTTCAAGACCACAGCTCATAGGCTGCCTTCAGATCCCACAAATAGATTCTGATCATTTATTTGTGACTATTCAGAAGCCTTCATACAGTGATATAGGCTACGAATTACTTGTACCATAACAAGTTCCATAACGATTCAAAAAGGTTTTGTTATTTTATGCATTTATTGAATAGAATAGAATAGAATAGAATAGAATAGAATAGAATAGAATAGAATAGAATAGAATAGAACAGAATAGAATAATTGTTAAATATCAATTGTTAATGAAACATAAAATGAAACGATAAAAATGTGTCAGCTTATTTGAAATGCAATTGTACAAGCTCTGTAACAAGCACAAAAAGTTGATGAAAAGTAAAAGTCTTTCTGATTCTTTAAATAATCATTTAAAAAGCTGTGCAGAAATTAACTGCTACCGTTTTCCAGAATAAAAAAAGGTTGGCGGTGAAATGTTGTTATACAATGTGACTTACTTAATTTCGAAAAAGCAAAAATAAAAAGGCAAGCAGACAAAATAGACTGGATTATTTATTGATTGCATTTAATTTCTGGTGCGTGTGTTTGTGTCGTATTATTAAAATTACAAACTGATGTCTTGGTGGTTTTGGTTTGCCTTTAACTTGAACAATGTACACCGAGAGTTTGTATTTGAAAATGCATTTTTTGGGTATAAGTAGACTATAATATGCTAATAGTTCAACGTTTCTAAAAAAATAATTTTAATAGACTGTCAGAAATGAATTAATTTGAAACTGAAAATGATATGTTACACTGTAAAAAAAAATATTTTCATGATTTATCACATTTTTTTCTTTTGTCAAATCAACTTCAAAAATAAATGTGGTTTAGATAGGCTAACACAATATTTTGAGTTTTTTTAGTTGATTAAACCAATCGCCTTTATTATATTATAACTCAAACGTTTTTTATTTCAATGAACTCAAGATTGTAAAACCAGATAACTTACTTTTTTAAATTTAAACCAACAATACCTTTTTTACAGTGTACTAATTTTTCTTCACAGTTCACACATTTTATTGTAAGTACATTGTACGTCTGTTTATTCACTTTCTGTTTTTAATAAAAAGAAATCAGGTGTCATTTGGATTTTCTCTAATTTGTGGAAGCTGATTTTAACGAGACGTTTTGTTGGTATTTAGCCATTTTTTACGTAGATTTATTTATTTTTATTTTTTGTTTTCTTGTTCATTTGTTTGTTTTAAATTACGTGAATACTTGAAACTCTTTTATTCTAGTAAGTTTTACTCTTTTATTCTAGTAAATAGTTAAAAACCTATTTTGTAATTTTATTGTGGAAATGCAAAACATAGCCTACCTCAGAGTGACTCCAAAAGCTAAACTGGGAGTCTATTTTTAGCTGCATTTGAGTAAATTGAGCATTGTGTGAAAAAGATCATATATACGGAGAAGAAAATACATACCGCCAGTAGCTACCAGGCATCCTCAGTCCTCTGCCTTTCACTCACTTCTTTCTCCTTCAGATTTTTATTTTTGACTATAAAATTCAGATTAAAGTAGCTTCATTTGCAAGGTAAGGAAAAACACACAAAACTCCGACACAAACACACTGTGATATTACTACCACCACACTTTACCTGTTTTTGGAATCTTAAAGTTCTTAGAAGAAAAGGTTAATTGGTTTTCTGGAATACTAAGGGTTCTTGACTCAATTTTAAAGAACGCTTTATGCCAAAAAGGTTCTAAGGAGAGATGTCTTAGCATAATAGTTTCATGTTTAACGTTTTTCCCCCCTGATTTTCTCTGTTTACGAGCTGTTCAGTCCATAAAGTTTAATTAAAACAAAATTAATGAATTAAAACTAAATCCTTAAAAAGATGCCATGATGGGAACCATGCACTAAAAGGTACTAAGAAGCGCCTGACGGAACTCTTTGAGGTTTTATAGAACTTTTTCTTCTAAGAGTGTAGAATCAGATAACTGAAAATACGGAAAACTGATTATAATAACTTTTTGGTGCTTTGCAAACTACACAAACACATAAACCTCTTATTCGTAGATATCAGATCTCTAATACTTCTATGAGGAACAATGACCCAATTGCAGGAAGTCAAGGCAAATGCATATTTGTGCCACTAGATGGCAGCACTGTTACGCTCAAGGGAAAAGGGTAATTGTAGAACAATTGTTCTTTGAAAAATCACTTCTCAGGGATTTGGGGAAAGACAAAAATATCACAGCCATCATTCACTCATTATTAGAAGACGATCCCTCTATTTAACTCATTATTTTCTGGAAGTTGAATTAGCTATATAAATTGCTACATTAAAAATAAATAGATGATTTAATATAGGTTATGTTTATGATAAACATTTTGGCAAGAAATGTTGACATTAGGAATAATTATAGATACAAATATTGAAATACATCACTTAATATGTGGAGTTTTATTTGCATACTGTCTGCAGTAACACATGAGAATTTGTATATTTCGCAGGAGCCTGAAAGCGACTTTGTATTTACAAATGTGCGTATGGGGTTAAAAAAGAAAAAGAAAAGTTCAGAACAGTCTTGGGGTAAATTTAGTGTACAGTTAGCACATATGCGAATCCACAGTCTGAAATGTACAGTTGTTTTTATGGAAACGTGATGATGTGTAAAAATAAAAATAAAAAATACACGAATTGCCATGGGTTTGTCTGTTTACTTCACTGATTTTCTTTCACTGTGAATTTACATTCCTCCCACGTCTTTCTGTCAAAGACATTATAGATTCAAAAGAAAGGAAATCAGGTGGTGAATATAGGTACATTGTTCTTGAGCAGTATCTTCGCTTTTATCAATGTCAGTGTATTGGTAATATGTACACAGCTACATTTTCCCTCCTGCGCATCTCCGCAATAGTCTCGTGAAGTGGAACAGATGATGGAATGGATTTCAGAATAAATAATGTCGAAGGTCCTTCCATTTATACCCCTTTGGTATTTCAGTTTTTAAAAAATTTCAGACCTTAACTGATGCCCTTGTACTTGTTGACCACTTTCTTCTCTTTCACCCGCCTGTTTTGAAACCAGATGGTCACTTGTCGCTCGGTCAGGTTTGTGTGAGCAGATATCCTTCTTCGTTTGTCTTTAGTGATGAACTTATTTGTGGCATATTCTCGTTCTAGTTCCTTCAATTGAACCTTGGTGTAGGGAACCCGCTTCTTTCTCCCTCGACGCACTGACGCTCCATCCGTACCTGACACAGTATCTAGGGGTCAGAAACCAAAATAAGGTTGATTGTAAAAGCCGTACAAGTAGCCTAAATAGATGCTGATGTCAGAAATGTCAAATAATAGGCTGCACCATATGATAAAAACACATTGATATGTCTCCGAGGCAACAACAACAACAACAAAACGCCTCAAGTAAAACACAAAAAAACATTAAATTATCATAAATTTAAAAACTATTTGCAATCACGAAATGTGGTGAGAATAGCCTACAAATTATAGAACATTTGTAGCCTATTTTTTCGATGAATAATTTCTAGTAAGTGCCTTCGTTTTTTAATAGACTATCAGTTTCAATGATAAGAACCTTGTTTTTCTTAGGCCTGTATGTAAAGCTCAATTTTACGCTTACTGAATCTCAAATTTTTTCTCATAATAAAGCATTTTTACCTTGAATAGACGATTTCCATAAGGTGTTTGACTGTGTTTGATCTTTTGGGCAGTACACCGGACTACTCCATCCGTTCGTGATTGCCCAGGGCTGGTACGTTTCAACAGGCAGAAGAGACTCGTGTCGTGGCTCCGCAGGGGCGCTCAGCGCAGGTACGACTGGCACGTCAAGATAACTCGGTACAGGCTGGTAAGGGCCAGACGAGTAACCCTGGTAGAAGGCAAATTCCTTAGCACGAGAAGAGAACTCCTCTCCAGAAACAGACGTGTCCATGTATTTTTCCCCATAGGAGGTGGGCTGCGTGCAAGACTTGGGCATCCTACACGGGTAGTAGCTGCCGCCAAAATATCCATAGGGCAAAGAAGCACTGGGAGAATTTTGCACGGCTGAACACGGACTGCATTGTTTGACAGGTTCTCCCATGCCCGACCCTGGCACCTCACTCGACGAGTAGGTTGTGCTCGGGGCCAGAGAAGACGGGTGGGCAATAAGATTCCTGCACTGATTAGCAGCAAAATTGCCTCCCACAAATCCTTCCATGTTTTTGCTCATATCATCCAAGCCGTTGTCATAGAGAAACATCACCGGGTCAATCCAGCGGGAATGGAGGAGTAAAGACGCTGTCATAGCACGCCCTACATGGAGCCTACCAGCTCTTTTAGAATTCCCCAAGACTGAAAGAGAAGCAGTGGATCAGTGGAGTAACAGATACCCATGCGTCCCGTGTGCGTCAAGATCCAACTATTATTGGACGAGCGGAGGCACGTGACATGCAAAGAGGCTGATAAACGTCTAAACTGGAGATAACGCCGATCTAGCAAGACAAACATACTGCACTGAACTGAAACAAAGTGGAGGGATTTGGTCAAAAATACCTATAAAGATTCTGGTGATAAGCTTTATCCTAAAGAGGAAACCAAGTGGCATTCCATTGCGCAATGGGACTACATTTTACGCAGCTACCTTTATCTAGCCTAGAAGTATACATTTTAATAGTAAAATTGCAAAATCGTAAATATCATAGGCTATTCTGTTATGAAAATACTGTTAAAAGTAAAAAAAAAAGCTAACGCGGATAGCTTATTTATTTTTTTTAGTTGGTGCGTTTCAAGCACCATCTATTTTGTATTAACATAGGCTGCAACTGTTTTGGTTCATTAATTAATAGCCTATAGAAAAGCAATAATTTCTTCAGTCTCATTTTTTTTTTTTTTTTGTCTTCCAATGAATTTGTTCATGCAAATTAAACAAGGAACAAAAAAAAAAAAATCTTAAAGTGGCTTTTTTCTTCTGCACAGCTACAGCGAACTATCTCTGTAATACCATCGACCATTTCGAGCCCATGAAATTGTCAAATAACAAATCGCACTTTATGAAAATGACCACCAGTTTATTACTCTATACGGCTAGAAATCCAGCCCACAATTTGGCAAGACTCGTTTACATATGAGTTACACACGGCTGGAGGCCAAGGTCAAGTTGAAAGTTGCAGTCTAGCCAGGGCCCTGGTTGTCATTGAAGGCTAGACCGTCTGGCAGGAAACGACCACACATCTCCGGGTACATTGTAAACAGGAGCACAAAGGTATTATACTGCTTGTGATGCCACAGATTTAGCATGAGCGTCTCTTGATCAAAGTTTCCATTACATTTCTGGTTATTTGATGAGTCGGCACAGAGGTCTGGCACTGCTGGAATTAAATAGCGAGAAGCTAGAGTAGAGAGAGGTAGCCTAATATTCAGGCTTTGTATTATTGTTATTATTATCATCAACTAGTAGGAGACCATTATTATAGTTATAGCCTATTATATATTGTTTAAAAATTATATAAAACCTAATATGATTCATTACCAGTCTTATTTCATTCATTTATTTTCCAAATCAGTTTTCATCTTAAATTAGCACACGGAATGAGCGACTAAATGAGTAGGCTAGCCCATAGCCAATGGCATGATCATTTTAAACATGATATATTTAAACAAAAATGTGTAAGTTTCTTGTTGCGGTTAAATTAATAAACTCCCTTCTTTTTGGAATGATCCTTTAAAATAGTTAACAGGCAAATTGAAACAGTGAGTCATTTACAATAGGATAGCTCACAAACTGTCACTTTCATGAATAATATCATGCAGCCTCACGAATATTCTTTTTAATAATTGGTAAATTCGAAATTACTATTATACATTCATTATAGCTGTTTATTAGATGCACAGATGAAGGATAAACAAAACAAAAAAAAAATCATGTCATTTTTAGTTAGGCTAACGAAGGGCAGCCGTTAGTATAAGCTCGCTAAAGCACAGGAAATAACCTCGCTGGTGGCGTGGAAACACGGGCATGTTAGGCGCCAAGTCCCTATTTGATCTTTTTAAGGTTTCTTGAGCTATTAGCGTTCAGCGTTGTCCGACCCTCTCACAAAAGCTAAACTGAAGACAAAGTCAACATGTAAACAGGCGAATGTGAGAATGGTTGGTGCACTGACTAGACCCAGAAGATTCAATGCACAACTAAATTTACCTCGAAGATATAGAGACAACCGGTAATGGGATAGCCTACATTATTCCTCAGCTTAAAAAAAAAAATGTTTCCTCAAGTTTTGAACCACAGCCGTCGTACTGTTTGTTGGTCCTATAGCCCTGTCAGTATAGAAGGCCTAAAGTGGACGAATGTATGCATGCTATTTTTTATGCTACACAATCACAAAGCATATGATGTTTATTAAAAATAGATGTACTAGTGGTATTTGTGAGGTTCTGGTAGACAGTGGTCGGTATTGGGATAATTTAAATCACTATATGTGAACGGATCGCAGAACATTATAGGCTATGTGTCTGTGTAAGAGACTGAAACAAGTCTTTATGTAACAATTTCAACCACGAAAAAAGATACAACGAGGCTTGATTTTAATTTCCTCTCAAAAACACGAGCAAATAACTGGAACTGAGTGAACTTTAAGCTATTAAGAGAGTGCAAATTTACATAATGTTAATTTCAGGTTCTACTCTTCTGCAAATACATTTACGAAAACCAATATAGGCAACGTCGGGTCTGCTGTGTATTAAAAGTAAATATTTGAAAGGCACGAAGCCTTGAGTCTTTATTTTGTAGAAAACAGCTTCAACAGCTCACCTGATAATGTTACCTGCGCTACATATTTCAGACACACACTGATATTGCGAACATTATATATTATAGCCTTATAGCCTATTTAATAAATAATAATAAATCACTTTCCAATCAAATTTTCGTTCAACGCGGTTTGACACGTTTTACATTTCCTGATAACGCGTAAATAACCTTTTAAAATGTGTTTGAGGTACTGAAAATGTTCAAAAATGTATTTTATAGGCCTAAATTAAAATAACAGCATTAATCTTGTTGAATAGACATCTAAACCACAGCAAATTGAATAGCCTATTAAAACAGCCTAATTAATTATTAATTATCTTATTTGTTAATTTTCTTTAACCGGTGTAATATTAGAAAAATGAATTTAGTTGTTTTTTCTGACGTTATTGTTGCATTGTAATTAAATCAACATAAATGTAACATTTTCATAAACGTCACAGCTTCATCTATGCTTTAAAAGCAGAAACCTGATGTCCAGCTTATTTTGAGAGTAATGGAATCATTTCTCCCTGTTTACTGTCAGTACGGATAAAACAACCGCCTTTATTACGCAATAATAAATGAAATAACTCAACGAATAAAAAACGAAAATGTATACATTTTATAAAACTAGGCTATTTTGTATGTTTTCCCTAAGCAAAGATCGCATTAGTCTATACCTTAGTTAATGTTTTAATGAAATATCGAAGAAATTGTTTTATTGGCACATCATGATTCAAAGTCCAGACATCCGTCACCGGCATAATTCTCTTTCTCTGAAACCAAACAGTTTGACTTACAAGTTTTATTTTTGTGTTACACGTGAGTTATATAGCTAGGCTATAGCTCGTCATAGCAGCGAAAACTGTATTGACTAAATTGATTTTTACTCTTTGAAGGTCCAGACTAGGCTACGATTAAATTATATACAGGCGTAAATAAATAAATACTTATTATTAATTATCATAAATAAAACGTTTTTAAATAAATTGGTCAATGGATAAACTCTACAGTAGAGTTTTTTTTAAATATATATTTTTTTGTCCCAATGTATATAAACATGTAACATGATTTGTATGAATTATTTTAGATGGAACAGCACAATATGTGTGAAAATAAATAATAAAATAAGCTTGTTTTGAATCGTGTAAATAAAAAGGCAACGAGTTGGTCCGATGGAACCATATTGTAAACACGCTGGACCTCAGCTAAATATCTATAGTGTGCCTCTGTTTTCTGAGTTATCAAGCCTGTCTGTTCTGGAAATAAAGATAGTGAGGTTTCACTTGGCATGCTGTACTTCTTCAAGTAGTTAAACCTAATAACTTCACATTACACCTACTCAAAATCCAAGTAGCCTAGTAGCCTACACATATCCCATTTCGACCACACCTGGAGCTCGTGTCAAGGTCCATACAATTAGCCTGAATAAAAGGCATTAAAATACTGTAGGCTACTTATTTCTGCCACATGAAAACGAAAATTAAATCAAACAATTTGATAAACAGTGTTTGAGAGTTTTTGAGAACTCGAAGTCATTCAACACGGAGCATCTTTTGAAGGATGTCTTATCTGTATTATCGCAATTAGTCATTTTAGAAAGCATAATTTAGATGTGTTAGCTAAGTGTTTGATTGAACTCACCTCCTGAAAACAAATGCTTTCGTGTAAAGTTACAATTAGCAATTATGAGGAACACACTCAACGACTAAATTATCATACAGCCATAGCATCTTCTCTATAAGAGTTTCCACCTGTTTGAGAGTTTTAGAAACATGTTTTATGCAATCAAAACACCTTTAAGGATAGATGCTACCAATTTAAAAAATACAAAAATAACGAAATAGGAATTGAGATGTAACAGTCGACGCAGAATTTGTCATCTGAATGTGTGTTATTCACCACGTGGCCTTAAGCAGTTTCGTCTGTTGAGGATGATTGTCCACATTTGCCACAAATAATCCGAATCTGAAGTGGCTGCTGCTGCCCGGCGACTAGCAAATGACAGAAGAGAAAACTAGACGAATAGTCGAATAAAAAGACCACAATTAACAACAGTTAGAAGAAATGTTTCAGTTTAGCTCTGAGAAAAGACTGAGATAAATCTTTTAGGGGTTTCAGAGAATGTCATGCGTTAAATGGTTCAAACCGGAATGGGATACCGGGTTTTGTGCTGTCTGAAGTCAAACTATTCCATGGTCCTCTGTTTGTAGGACCTGCCAACTAGATAACAACACAGCACTTAGGCCTCCATGCTTAATGGACTTTTTATGGGTTTGTCCTGTGATCATGTGACCTCTAGCATTATGTCCTTTCTGTGGCTCTTTGGAGGAAAGATCAGAAACATACCGCTGACTGCATTTTCCCTCGTTTTGGAAACCAGGAGAGCAAAAGTGAGTGTGACAAGAGGCAAAAGACAATGAGAGAATATGAGGCAGCAAAGAAATGTTCTGAGGGTGAGGGGGAGAAAGAGGGGGAAAGGAAAACGGAGCAAAAGAGAAAGTGAGAGAGTGAAAGGTCATGAATCTTGACTGTATCATTAGCTTCATGGAACTGTGACCGAAGACAGCCGGGCACAGAAACCGATGATTGTTCAAATATTTATTCTGGGTTTCCCAGCCTTGAAATTCCCAAACCTGCATGCAGTTCTTCTTTGAAACACAAAAGACTGTTTTATTTCCATTCAATGAAAGTCAGTGTGGTCTAATGTTGGTTCAGACCTCATCAACTTTAATTGTACAGACAATAACAGCTTCAAAACTTTCTTCAGAGTATCTTCTTTTGTGTTCCACAAGAAAAAGAAAAAAAAAAAACAGGTTTGGAACAACATGAAAGTGAGTGAATAATGACAGAAGTTTTATTTTTGGGTGAATTATCCACTCATGTCAAACAATGAGAACATGAGACTAAAATATTACAATTTCCTTGATGTGCAAAAGATCTGTAGTGTTGATGACTCATTTTTTTTATTGTGCAATGTGCATGTTACGTGCCACTGAATTCAAGGTGAGGCTTCATAAAGAAGCATCAAAAGACATTCCTCTGTGTGTGACCTTGAGGAGAGGGAGGAGACCAGATAAAATATGTGCTGTGTTGCATCACTTTCAACTGATTAGCTACATTCATTAGGATTACCTATACAACTGTAAACCTGGCTTAGTACACTGACAATACCACTTCAGTTTTCAGGTTTTTAAAACCATTAGATTTTATGTATAAATGAAACATTGGTGTTATATTAGTGTGTATTCATGTTTCAACACGCCACAGGCTTATGTCAAATCAACAGATATTTCCTGATTTAATTTCCAGGTGTTTAAATTTACATGAATACGACATGTAGATCCAACACCATTAACAATTATCAAGAGTAGCCAACCTCAAAAGACACATTAAGAACATAAAAACTAAAATTGTACATATGCAAACCTGTTAACTATCAGAAAACTTTAAGGAGTGTAATGGCTGATCAGAGTCTTTTGAGTTTTTGAGAATGAAATGATACGTTTTTAATCTTTCGTTTGCCTACAGAACAGCCGCAAAGGCGAGAAAAAGTCAGAACAAAACTTCAATTCACAGCATCTCATTAACTGATTGGTGGACTACTAATTGTACATGGGTGGACCCATACAAGTAACATGATTCCAAACAGAACTTACAGCCTCAAACGCCACTCACACAAAACAAAACAAACAATCTTTCCATCTAACATTCAATCTACATATGTATTCATTCACTCACTCACTCACTCATTCATTCATGGCTCCCAGCACATGCATGCCAATGAAATCACACAGTTGGGTCAAAGTTTTGCAAGTCAGGTCATGTGCAAGGCAGGTAGTGCTGGGTAAGGCTGTGGAAGGGGCAGAGAGTGTTGACTTCTACTGGCCCTCCTCTTCTCGAAGGAACTGGAAGACAGATGAGAAGTCTTTGCTGGCGTAGCCACGTGCGCACATCATACGGTAAATCTGATGGGCCAGAGAGCCCAACGGCACTGGGGTCTTTGTGTTGGTTGCTGTATTCTGAGCAAGTCCCAGATCCTGAGGATAAATGTCAGTAAAAATCAATGAAGGGTGTCCAGATCTTAAAAATTAACTAGTAAGTAGGTTTCCTCAATTAGATTCACCATATGTTTGAACAGAATACAGGATCTTCACACAATTTTAAAAGTACAACACCACCACCACAATGCTTAGTCTTAGCCTCAGAATTCACAGCCACAGATTGTGGGTTAAACGGCTGATACATATGGTATACAAAATTCAAAACTCCTGAACAGAATCTCTGCATGTTCAAGGCTCCACCTGCAAACAAAGCCATTGTGATGCCAAACCCCCTCATGGAAGAAGTCAGTCGTGTTTACTGAGACAATGAGTGCTTATCAGCACTGATATTTTTCCATTATCCTTGGCTAACGAAAGCTGGTATGGAGTCCGGACCTTCTGACGTCAGTCTGAAGGTCTGTTTATGCGAGAGTACACAATGCTCGCAACACTGGGAAATGTGATATAGTAGCATGAACATGTATGAATATTAGCAGTAATAATATAAAGCCGATGAATTTAAAAAGGTGTAAATTTCCCTAGTTTTACTGTGAAAACAATACACAGCACACAAACAGCACCACCTTTAAAATGATCACAAATAGGTATTATTATAATAAATAATAAATAATATTTATCATCATCATCATCAATAGTAGAAGCTATACATATATGGAAGCTTGTTTCCGCCACTAAATAAACAAAAAATTATATCTCATAATTACGAGATATAAACTCGCAACTGCGAGTTGTCAGAATTGCGAGATATAAAACTCATAACTGTGAGAAATAAAGTCAGAATTGTGAGTTATAAATGTCAATTGTGAGACAAACTCAATTGCAAGAAAAAAAGAATTGCAGTTCTGACTTTTTACCTTGCGATTGCAATTTATATCTCGCAATTCTGACTTCTCAAAATTGAGAGATATAAAAACTTGCATTGCGCATTATAAAGTCTAATTCTTAGGAAAAAAAAAAAGAATTTTTTCCTCAGGAATTGCAAGTTTATATCTCACAATTCTGACTTTATAAATTTGCAATTGCGTGTTATAAAGTCAGAATTAAAGATATAAACTCACAATTCTTAAGGAAAAAAGTCAGAATTACGAGATGTAAACTCAAAATTGCAAGAAAGAAGTCGCAATTACCTTTTTATTTTTTATTCAGTGGCAGAAACAAGCTTCCATATGTATGATACCATGGCAGAAACAAATGTATTAAAGCCAAAGCAAACCTTGGCCATTAGTGTAGTTCCAAAGCCACCCTGGTAGTTGTTTGCTGAGGGCACTCCCTCCATCACTCCTGGGACAGGGTTGTATGTGTCACTTGACCAGCAACGGCCAGAGCTCATGTTCAAGATCTTTGCAAGAAGCTTCGGGTCAAGCCCTAATCTGTGAATGCACAAAGTAATGGGGGGGGAAAAAAAAAAAAAAAAAAAAAAAAAAAAGTAAAAAGTAGAAATACAATCCGTAGCAAAAGTAAAAGCATCAAGACAGCTGTATTATTGAAGTCATTCACTGAATCAAGTAATTTAACTGTGAACTGCACCTGATTCCCAAGTTCATGGTCTCCGCTGTTCCAATCATCCCAATGGCCAGCAGCATATTGTTGCAGATTTTAGCTGCCTACAAACAAGGAAGAGAAATTATGACCAGAGATAAATCAGCACCTTTCCAAGAATGCCACTATATTATTAAAGACATCCTGTATGTACCTGTCCAGTGCCAACTTGGCCACAGTACACCACATTAGCACCCATACAGGTCAGAAGCTCCTTGGCTGCATTGAACTCCTCCTCTGGCCCACCCACCATGAACGTGAGCTTACCTGAATTGGCAGCACCAACACCTGAGAAAAATTAAGAAAACAATGCAAATCATACATATTACACCTAAATTACAGGGATAGTTCACCCAACAAAGAAAACTCATTTAAATCTCGCTAATGTTGTTCCAAACCAGTATGACTGACTTTTTTCTACAGAATACAAAATTAGGTATTTTGAAGAACATGGGAGCCGTTTTTGTCCACGATGTTTTGATTTTTATGATGAACAGAATTAAGCCTTTATTCACTCTGAAATAACACTGACATAAAAAATGGCAAATGTCATGCTTGGTCATGTGACGTCCAAGAAGCAATGAGGTCTGATGTTAGTTGACAATTAAGGTGGAGATTTGACGAAGAGAGTCAGTGAAATGACCAATCAGAGAACGAGCAAATCACCTGCAAGAACAAGTGACAATGAATTGGAGACTAAAGTCCTAATGTGATTGTTTCCATATCACACCGGTAACCCGTTTTAAGCTTAAAAGTTTGAGAGGATGGGTCTTCAAAATCTAGCACCATCGAAGTGCCATAATTACTCTTAGAGAGGAAAGTTCTATAAATACACAAGCACTTCACCATCTGCTGTGAACACAGACGCGCATGACGTCAGGGACAGTTTGTTGTGGCTCACGTTTCATTAAGCCTCCTTCACAGGCGCTAACACGGAGCTGAGAATAATGTCTGGAGGGTCTAAGTAAAGAGAATGAGCAGGTCTGTGGATTTCTTATGACCGTTTCACAAACCAAGAGCGGGTCCAACGGTATGTTAGCCAAACCCCACTGACGCATATGAATTGGGAGAGGCAACAATTTAAGGAAAGCAAACTAGAAGCACATTGTTTTTATGTGCCCAAAGACCAGAGGAAACAACTTCCTGATTAAAAAGAAGGATCGCCATAAAGCACAAACTAGCTGTTGACTGAGTTAAACATTTCTTGTTACGTGACAACACATGCAGTTTTCACACCTCAGTCAAGTTTATAAGAGGCACACAGATTCGAACACAGAGAAAAGTATGTGTACAGTACATTACACTAGACAGTCAATTCTGATTGCCATTTAAAGTGTATATAAATGCATATTACCCTATTTAAAGGGGTAAAAGTAATGATTACTTTCTTAACTCTCCACGTTCACAATGGACTGCGTTTACAAGAATATTTGCAGAGACGGGTATTTTAACAATTTTGTGTGTATGTGTCCATCCAAGTGCAAGGAGACGCAAAAGAGGAATTAATTCGGAGTTTGCGCACTATCTGAAATGCGCCTGTATGCGGCTGCAAAGTCTTTGCCGGCTGTGCACCCACATAACAGCAGGCGAACAACGCATTCTCCTCTGCCTCTTCCAGCGCTGGAATGGTTTAAAATCTATTGAATGTGTAAACTAGCAAGACAAAACACATGCAAATGATAACCTTTAACTCCATGGTGGTTAAACTTGCAATTAATCTGTGAATCACATGTGTGCCGAACCTTGGAGCCTGGTCCGTACGGATCAACAATGATCTGTTTAACCCCTAATTTCATATGCTGTCATTTCACACTTTGCATTCCTAAACACTGGGTTAGCATCCTTATTTGTGGTGTCAGTGTCATTGATTAGACGAATTACCCCATTTCTGAATCATAAGTGTGAAACGAATTCTTACCCAGGGGTTAAAATTGGAGGTTAGAATGACAATGATCCAGGGTTAAGGGCAGTGTGAAAAGTCCTACTGATGGTCTAAGTATTCAGGTCAAATAAATTTGTCCAAAACGTTATGGAACTGGTGGATGTACAAGTTTTGCCCTGTTGAAAGTCTACAGTTGTGATATAAATCACTGCTAGTGCCCGTGAATGCCTCAATCTGACACCAACATTATAGTCAGCCACAGAATAACTTTCAAATTTCACAAATTTTCGAAGATTTAGTAAGAAAAAGAAGATAAAGGACAACTAGTTGTCCATGATAAATCAAATCAATGAATTAATGTTATCAAAATTAAGTCGATACCAGCATTTCCCCCTAGCATTTTGAGCGGATTCTTAAACACCTCTGATTGGCCATTGTGTTCACGCACTCAACAGATACAGTCAAACTCAAAATTCTTCAGACATTTTTGGCATATTTTTACTAGTGGGTGCAGGACACTATAGTTTATTTATGTAAGTGAGGATATAGCAAAATAAAGTAAACTGACATTATGACATATTATACCCAAAATTCTTCATACTGTGGACTACCAGTAAAATTGATAATTTGGAACCAAAAAATTCAGACACTTTAACCTGACCATGTTTTGCTTAAGTGTTATTAGACGTAATTAAGATGAGCGCTTAGATACACACGGAAGCGTTTGAAAGCAGGCGTCTATCAGTGGATATATTAAGGATATGCTGATAGACGCCTGCTTTCAAATGCTCCCGTGTAAGCGCTTGGTGAAGAGCATCATTGATGACTATTTACAACATTTTTTTGAAGCGTTGATCAATGTAGCCCATCACAGACATTTCTGTTGAGCGTGTGAACAGAATGGCCAATCAGAGGTGTTTAAGAATCACTCAACAGCACTCAAAATCCTAAGGGGAAATGCTAGGAGAAAGTACTTCTGACAACACTAGAATGAATATGATAAGCAACACTGTAGTTCAGGAACGAATGGAGGAATAGTTCTTTCCAAATATTATTGAGCTTAAAAGTGCCCTAGAATCAAAAATTGAATTTACTTTGGCATAGTTAAATAACAAGAGTTCAGTACATGGAAAAGACATACATTGAGTTTCAAACTCCATTGCTTCCTCCTTGTTATGTAAATCTCATTTGTTTAAAAGACCTCCGAAAAACAGGCGAATCTCAACATAACACCGACTGGACAGGGAGCGCGCGATTTAAAGGGGCCACAGCCTGAATCGGTGCATAGTTAATGATGCCCCAAAATAGGCACTTAAAATAATTAATTTAAAAAAAAAAAAAAAATCTATGGGGTATTTTGAGCTGAAACTTCACATACACATTCAGGGCACCTTTAAAACTGCCACAACCAGATTGAGTGTAGAAGCGGATATCTTCACTTCAGTGCAGTAGGAAAGAAAGCAAAGGCATAAAATCTCAGTTAAGCTACTCAAGACAAGAGACCTAGTCTAAGATGCTCAAAGAAAGTGGGCCTTATGAGGCTGCAAAGTGGACAGAAATAAAACTTTAAGGCTTGAATCATTCTCTGTCCAGTTCATTTCACTTCCCCCACAGTTTGCAAACCTCACTGTTGCCCATATTAGTCAAGACCTCTCTTTATGAAACTCAGTCTTGGTTACGACATCGGACAAAACTTTGTTCGCACGTTAAATTATTCACATCGAAATCTTATGTTGAATATTAAAGAAACGTATCTCTGCACAGATTCAGAAAGTGCATCCAAATATGTGTACTAAGTGCTATTCTTCGCTATTTTATAATATAAATAGTGTGAGTAGGGTGTTCACAAAGAGGATTTAAGCAAAAACAAAGTGTGGAATGTTGAAATCTCAGTAATAGCTTTCCTTGTGTAGCAGAAGGGGAGGGGCTATCAGACTCCATTGCTTGAGGACAAACCTCATAAAATTTTCATACACTAGACAACAGAGTACACAGTGCATAGTAAAAGTGCATAGAGTAAAATGTAATTTGGGACACACTAGAGTCTATCCTTCCCATGCCAGGTGAGAAATGGACAAATCCAAACAAATCAGAAAATTCTGAAAAACAGAAAACAATGTGTTTGTTCAAAATTTAGATTTTAGCTATATCAGCCACAATCTTATTCTATAAATAGGTTTCTAAAAGAAGGGTTACATGAGACATTACAACAATAGTCACTGAATTTCAGCACTTGTCTCCATCTCCACCATAAGTTGAGGTCATAGGATCAATTCCCAGATGCTGGCTTTTGATTTAGTCTATAACTCAAGGAGTCCACACCAATGGCTGGATTAAGAAAATGGCCAAGATGAGGCAGGTGATAAAACTCTTTCCTATCAACAAACCTGCAAATCACCCACGGCACACTAAAACAGAGGACAGAAATAAAACTCAGGTGTAACTAGTGTGTCCTGAAATTTGACTTTGTGAACCTAGATTTGTTTTTTGGCATGAGTTTTCCATTTCAATGTATATATCAATGTAAATATATTTTTTATATATCTTTAGCAAACTATACTATTGTAGCTTTCAACACAGCAAGGACAAATAAAAGCCAGAGGATGGTTATGATCAGGCTTGTACGTTAATATGAAACCTGAATTCCACCATTAACACGAACCTGTGATTGCGAAAACCACAATGCTTGAACTGGGGCCAAATATTCGAGACATTTGTACCTCTTCCCAGACAGAAACTAGCTTCGCAACTGTGACTATGGGTGTGTGATTTATGAAAACTTTAAAGCATGAGTTAACAACATTGTCTACACTTTCATATGTGTTTTGTGTGAAGTCAGGGTTCAGATCAAGGTTACAGCACACTACGTGAGTTACTGCATCTACGTCGAGTTGGAAAGGAAGTTTGAGTTTGTGTCATCTCACCTCCAGACACTGGGGCATCCATGAAAACAGCTCCCATTTTCTCAGCAGCAACTGCCATCTCCTTGGAGACAGCTGGATCAATAGTGCTGGAATCAATGAGTAGGGATCCCTTCTTCACTTTCCTGTTGAGATATAAGAATACAAGACCTGTCCAATATGGAGTACATGTGT
Organism: Megalobrama amblycephala; assembly: GCF_018812025.1. Lineage (NCBI taxonomy): Eukaryota > Metazoa > Chordata > Actinopteri > Cypriniformes > Xenocyprididae > Megalobrama > Megalobrama amblycephala. The sequence goes on from NC_063056.1 coordinate 15,034,402, forward strand.
CACATCTGTCCCTATGAAATCTGTTTTTTTTCCCCAAAATTGTTTTTGTGTTGTCTATTTATATATTAGTCCACTTTCAAATAAAATTTTACTGATAATTTACTCACCCTCATGTCATCCAAGATGTTCATGTCTTTTTCTTCAGTCGAAAAGAAATTAAGGTTTTTGATGAACACATTCCAGGATTATTCTCCTTATAGTGGACTTCAATGGCCTCCAGACGGTTGAAGGTCAAAATTACAGTTTCAGTGCAGCTTCAAAGGGCTTTAAACTTACACCTTCCCTATTCAACTTACGGAACAAATGCGGCGCCAGTTCCGTTTTTTCCGTAAGTAGAATAGGGAAGGCTTAGGACATACGGAGTAAGCTTTTTGAAGAATGCGGAAAGCGGAAGCACGTGCAAGGCGATCATCTGCGTTTATAAAAAGCATATACAGTTGTTTTTTTCCGAAAATGACTGATCATGTCGATAGATTAGACCCTTATTCCTCGTCTGGTATCGTTTTAAAGCCCTTTGAAGCTGCACTGAAACTGTCATTTTGACCTTCAACCATCTGGAGGCCACTGAAAAATCCTGGAATATGTTCATGTCTTTCATGTTTTTGATGAAAATCTTGGATGACATGGGGGTGAGTAAATTAATCAGGAAAATTTTATTTGAAAGTGGACTAATCCTTTGATTACATTTTTTCGAGATTTATGATTTAATACAAATTTATTTAAAATGGCAAATGGCAAGTTTTTGAAGCTCCGAAAAGCACATCCATAAATAAAATCCACATGACTCCAGTGGGTTAATAAATGCCTTCTGAAGCAAAGCAATGGGTTTTTGTAAGAAAAAATATCCATATTTAAAACTTTATGAACTATAATCACTGGCTTCCAGCAATAGACCCTTTTCACATTTCCGGGTTTCTCAGAAGCGGAAGTCGTCATAGTTGGGTAAAATTCTATAGCGGTGAATGAGAGAATACATTAAATATATATTTTTGTGTTTCCATTTGCTCAAATAGCAAAAGAAAAACTCCACAATAGTGTTTTCACAACTTTCAAAAAGAGGAACAAAATAGAGATTGATTGATAACGGCAGTCAGAAGAGAGAAAGACGTCATTTTTACCATCAGTCCCATAGCCGCTGTATTAGAAACACCCTCACGGTCACATCAGCGTTAACTAGTTTTTTGTAATTTGATGCAAATGTAATATATTACTAAGTATAGTGTTATAAATGTACATGCGTTTAAAAAAAATAAATAAATAAATAAAAAATAAAAATAATAAAAAACTTTGCAGGATTTACGATATTGATGACCGTTAAAACACGTCATCACAGTCTGTGAAAAGGGTCTATGGCTGTATGCTCATTCACTAGAGTCAAGTTCCGGCGGAAGGGTGACCTGCGACCTGTGACGTAGGTGTAGCACAAGCTTAGGTGAGAATTGACACACAGAAGAGCAGAGGACAGAGCAAAACAAAATGCTGGTCACGAATTAGAAGTCTAAAACGAGAAGTTTTAAAGAAAATTTTCAATATAAGAGAAGAGGAGCTACGTCCTACATCAGGTCAGAGGTCACCCTTCCGCCAGAACTCAATTCTACCATGAACGTGCGTACGGCCGTTGCCAGAAGCCAGTGATTATAGTTTTGAATACGTTTATTTTTCTTACAAAATCCCATCACTTCAGATGGCATTTATTAACCCACCTGAGTCTTATGGATTACTTTTATGATGGATTAACAGCTTTTTGGAGCTTCAAAAACTACTCAAGAAAGTCATATACACCTAGGATGGCTTGAGGGCGAGTAAATTATGGGACAATTTTCATTTTTGTATGAACTATTCCTTTAAGTATGGCTGAATGTGTTTTGGATTTGATTTATATATTTTTTTTGAACTCAGGAATTAAGCTTGTTTCCTAATTAAATTTATGTCTAAATATTGATTATTTAGAATGTACAGGAAGGACGTTCTTACTTCAGAATACCATTTGCGCCTGTATACACATCTACAACATTGGGGCTGGAGGGAAGCATTGTGATGATACGATCTGCCTTGTCCGCCACATCCGCAGGATTATCCAAGATCTGAGAACAGAGCATGAACAGTCAGAGAGCCTCATTCAAATGAACAACTAAGATGAAATCAATCATACAATGCATATAGATCATAGTGTTTAAAGGGTTAGCTCACCCAAAAATGAAAATTCTGTCATTTATTACTTACCCTCATGCCGTTCCACACCCGTAAGACCTTCGTTAATCTTTAGAACACAAATTAAGATATTTTAGTTGAAATCCGATAGCTCCGTGAGGCCTTCATAGGGAGCAATGGACACTTCCTCTCTCAAGATCCATAAAGGTACTAAAAACATATTTAAATCGGTTCATGCGAGTACAGTGGCTCAATATTAATATTATAAAGCGACGAGAATATTTTTGGAGCGCCAAAAAAACGACTTATTCACGAAGCATCGGAGCATAAATGAATTAGTGTGTCGAATCATGATTCAGATCGCGTGTCAAACTGCCAGCGGCTTAAATCACGTGACTTTGGCTCTCCGAACAGCAGATTCGATACACTGATTCATTTGTGCTCCGATGCTTCCTGAAGCAGTGTTTTGAAATCGGCCATCATTAAATAAGTCGTTATTTTATTTTTTTTGGCGCTCCAAAAATATTCTCGTCGCTTTATAATATTATTATTGAACCACTGTACTCACATGAACTGATTTAAATATGTTTTTAGTACCTTTATGGATCTTGAGAGAGGAAGTGTCCATTGCTCCCTATGGAGGCCTCACGGAGCTATCGGATTTCAACTAAAATATCTTAATTTGTGTTCCAAAGATTAACGAAGGTCTTACGGGTGTGGAACGGCATGAGGGTGAGTAATAAATGACAGAATTTTCATTTTTGGGTGAACAAACCCTTTAATTCAAGTCAGAAGTGACCAAGTTAAAGGATTAGTCCACTTTTAAATAAAATTTTCCTTATAATTTACTCACCCCCATGTCATCCAAGATGTTCATGTCTTTCTTTCGTCAGTCGAAAAGAAATTAAGATTTTTACATTTTTAAATATACTTGCGTAAAAAAGCGAAACTGGCGCTGCGTTCGTTCCGTAAGTAGAATAGGAAAGGCGTAGGACATACAGCGCAAGTGTTTTGAAGAAAGCGGAAGCACGTGCAAGCTGATATTTTGTGTTTATAAAGCATATACAGTTGTATTTTTTTCAAAAATGACCGATTGCTTCGCTAGATGAGACCCTTATTCCTCGTCTGGTATAGTTTAAAGCTGCACTGAAACTGTAATTTTGACCTTCAACCGTCTGGAGGCCATTGAAGTCCATCTTGGATGACATGGGGGTGAGTAAATTATCAGGACAATTTTATTTAAAAGTGGACTAATCCTTTATGTTTTATGTCTGTTATCCTGACCTGAGCTCCAAGCTCCTGTAGCTCTTTGCAGGACTCTGGAAATACATCTGAGGCTATCACTGGATATCCGTGTTTTATGAGGTTCTTTGCCATTGGGTTTCCCATATTCCCCAGGCCAATGAAGCCCACCTGGGTTTTAGAGGCCATGGACCTGATGGAGACTAAGAAGAGACATGAATTATCTAATAAGTGTCAAATTTAGAATCTCACATGGGATATTTTAGCATTTAACACTTGACTGCAGCAGATTAAAATAATCAAAATAAGATGTGCATAGTCTGTGCATGTTGACCTAGAGACAGATGTCAAAATGTAAAAGATTTCATATTAAACACTTCCTGTGTAACATATCAATCAATGAAAACAGATCACAAGAGCTCAATTAAAAATCTCAATAATGCTTTGTCCCTTACAATTTGCTATCTGGTTAGATTAAATTGATTTATTATGGCATAGTACATCTCACTGCCACATATATCGGAAAATACTTTTTTAGCAATTGCAACAAGTTAACAACGGTCCATAATTTATTGCAATGGCGGCTGATTCTGGTGACATTATGTCTTCTTGTGTTCCAGTGACTTACACACGCCTGTGACTTTAGCCTAACAGCTATTACCGAGCGCTCCCAGTGCATTGCATTATATCATTTACTTGCTGCACGGAAGATAAGCATGGAAAACCACAACAGCAGGAAAAAAAACATACAATTTTAGGATAACAGTGCAAACACATTACCCTGCACGGCGTTGACATGGTTATGACACTTTCCTATTAGACACCGCGAGCCCCTTAATAGAGCGGCCATGCTGCTTCGCTCTTGACCTTCGACTTAGAGTGACGCGATTGGATAATCGATGATTGACACATGCGCCTCCATACGTTTTATTCATCGCAGATCTCTTCATCCAATGGCATTGAAGGGAAGGCGGGACATCCTCAAAATCTAGAAGATCAATGGAGAAACATAAATAACTGCCTTGATTTAGTCTGTTACTGAAGTAATCTATACAAACTTTTATTGTATGTATTTAATAAAAAGGTTTTTGTTGCTTTGCTGTCTTTTAATTGTATATGCAAACATTTGTCTTAAAGGGATAGTTCACCAAAAAAAAAAAAAAAAAAAAGAAGAAAATTCTGTCATCATTTACTCACCCTCAAGTTGTTCCAAACCTATTAACTTCCGTAGTATTTTTTTCCCCAATACTACAGTAGTGAATGGAGTCTAACTGTTTGGCTACCCATATTCTTCAAGATATCTTCTTTTGTGTTCAGGAGAATAAATAAATACATACAGGTTTGCAACAAGTAACATAATTTTCATTTTTTTTATGTGTGTGGACTAGCCCTTTAAAGTTACACTAGGCCTACTCACCCTTTGAACTTTAAACTCATATGGAGTTTAATGAAACTATAAATGAAATAACGAGCAATAACTAAATATGTTAAGGTTACATAATATAAATATGCAGAGTTTGAGTAGGGGAGAGCAGGGTAAAAGTTGTCACACTTTTCACACTGTCTAACATTTACTGAGCACCATACATCACAATGGTATAAATGTCATACCAAATGAAAGAAGGAAGTCTTGGGCGCATATGTTGAATAGAGAATGTGCACTTGTGACAATTTGCCCCATCAGCGGGTAAGTTGTCACACTAGATTATCTAAAAATAAGAACACAACTACTTAATTGTTATAATCCAGAACTGGAAATATAAACAATCATGCCTAGAGAATTTGGAAAAACAATTATTTCAATCCAAACAATACACATTTCAATCAAAACACATTAAGTGGCAAGACCAGTTTACTTTGAACTTTAAACTCAAACTTTCTCTGGCTTGCACATAGATCCATGATAACTGAATGGAATACTGCAGATAACTCGCTTAACTTAACATGTTTAATTTCTGAACATAACTGACTTAACATGTTGAACCTCTTTTTTTGAGCATGTTCTATGTGTTTATTTGTACTGGGGCAAGTTGTCACATGTGACAACTTGCCCCAAACTGACATGTGTGCTAATGTTGGCTAAATCTCAAGGTGAGCCCAACATAGCATGTCAGCTAAAGTATCAAAAGACACGTTATTGTCTCCTATATGTTGTGCAAAATAATAATTTTTAACATTCATATCTAACAAAATTGTATTGCATTAAATTTAAAGTGCAATTTGTTTACTTTTTAAGCCAAAAAATAAGAAAATTGTGCAAACCTCAGATTAGAGCGATCTTGACCACATGTGAACAGGAAGTTGACTATAGAAGAAGTCTATTTGATTTTTGAGATAGAGCCTCTAGTTTGGGAGTTATGAAGAGTGTGACAACTTACCCATGTGACAACTTACCCCGCTCTCCCCTACATCATATGTTGACAGTCACCATTAAACCGGTAAACCATTAACGTAATATATATATATATATTTTTTTTGCTATGTCACATTTCTATTACTATGTGCCAATGATCATTTTATTAGTGACCTTTGGATTGTCAGGCAAATTAGCCTCACAGAAGTTTTAACTAAAGGGCCTCAATAAACAAAGTTGCTTTTGTTATATGTAAAAAAAATATGAAAACATGAAACATTTGTACAGTTAAAGTCAGTGATTTATTGTAAAATAACTGAAGCACGCGCAACTAAAATGCGTTATTTTCACCGAACGTACGCAATAAACGTAAATCGTTTGAATGTTTCCTTCTTAAAATGTTCTAATAGTAGTAGCATACACTGATCATAGCCTGCTGATGGTGAGATATATATGTGTGTGTGTGTTGTTGTTATTGTGTTGTTCCGGGAAACCACTGACACGGACAGGGGGATGTACTTGCGCTGAGACTGGAAAGTGCGTCAAACACAGCGCTGGGTTTTTTCTGATACTTCAGCATGAAAATGAGGTATTGTACCCTCTTTTAATTTACTTCTATTATAGGTGTATATGCGTATTAGTCTTTACTTTTTACTATGGTTTCATTTGTCTAACTTGTAATATAATTTTGAGCTCTGTTTTGGTGAAATACAGTTGGTCGGGAGCATAAGGGTTATTCCTTAACTATCGGCCTCACACTTTGACTTGACTTAAGATATTAACTGATCTATTTTTATAGAGAAATAAAGAGCAAATAAGATGTGGGTTTGTGATGATTGAACGTTGATTAAATAGCAAAAGCTAATGAGCCGCAGTTGTCGTCACATTATGGTTTGTTATTGTTTAGCCAGACGGCTAAAACTGCTAGCAAGCTACATCGCTACCATTAGCTAATATAGAAACTTGATATATAGATTGTATGTGGTATAAATATATATATATATATAATGTGCGGTATAAGATACAATTTATTAAACTAAACTCTTTTTTTTTTCTCGTTACAATACATGATAAACACTAAAATGAAGTTGTAAGTGTCCGTGCTTCGGCCTATTAGAAACATATTATTGTCTAGAAAACGTAAGTATTGACGTACATCGTCATTTAAGCTTATAACTAATTAATGTGTGGCTAAATCATCTAATGTCGTACTTTTGTTTGTGTTGTGGCAATAATCCGTGTTATGACGACCTTTGGATTGCCAGCCAAATTAGTTTCACGGAAGTTATAACTAAATAGCCGCAATAAATGTAATTTTGTTGTTAAAGGGCTCAACGATTGTGTAAACCATGTTTTTTTTTTTTTTTTTTTTTTACAGTCTATGGTGTAAACATAAAAACGTGAAGCATTTTACAGTTCAAGTCAGTAAGACACGTCATGTGTGACGTCACTACTCGGACTCGGATAAAGCTAATAATATTTTTTTTTTATTTGAGAAAGGAGGAGTTATTTTTATGGGCGATTGTCGGAAGTTTTCACTCTTTCGCATGCTGAAATGTGTCGTGTGAAAAAATAAGACAGCTTTGTTTTTTTGTAGAGCTCAGCTGTAGTCTCTGTAGTGTCAGCAAATCCATGCTCTGCTGCTGTACTTACAGCTCGCTCATCATACATTAAATTGTGGTTGTGTTTCTTTTGATTAAATAAGAAAATTATGTGACAAAGTATATGAAAATAAGGTTTTATGTACATCACGTGTTCCTCAAATCATTTGCACCAAATGCCTACAAACTAGTCAGGTAAACCACTACACACAACTCTGTTCTCTGCCTCTGAAATATTATTTAGGGCTCACCATGATTACAAAACAGATGACTCTGTCTTATCAGTGTGGCTAGTGTTGACTGTTCACAACCACGCAGAGAAAAACCCCTTGACAATCAGCAGACTTTGTTCATTCCTTACTGAGTCATAGCCATATGAGTGTGAGACATGACGAACATTTCAGTCTTAAAAAAAAGATATTGATATTATTGAGTCTTTATTAAATAATGCAGAACTTCGAGGGACCTGAGTAACTGAGTGCCATTTGATCTGATCAAATTGACTTGTTCTCTTAAGGTTTCAGTCCACATTCCTGTAAACATTTTTTGTTCCAAACACTCTGTGTTCATTGGAGAAAGTTTGCAAATATTGATCTGTAGTAGTGACTAGTGAGTGACTTAGTAGATATGGTACTAATTCTTGAGACACAGGACAAATCATCCTTAAAATAGTAACATTTCCACTCTTACATCGCTCACCACTTATGAACCACCTGTCCTCGCACCATAAATCAATACTTCATATGGAGAAAAATATAAACACACACACACACACACATATATATGGGTCATTGACGAATAAGGTTTTTTAAAAGTGGAAAAAAAACATAATGGAGATATAATTAATTTTGAAGTTTTATTAAGTGTTAACAATGAGATAATGTGGTTTTTATAAATCAATTAACTCTGCTTTTATCATTTTTTACAAGATGGACAAAATTTTTCAACAAAAAAGTCATCCGGTTTAACCAAAGTTTCAGTTTTACCGAATTACACTTTTGGTTATGCCGAATCACAGTATTTTCAAACAATGCTAACAGGCCGATATCTAGCTAGCTGACAAAAGAACAATCATACATTTTATATTTTGTACAAATTTTTTAAAATATTACAACATTTTCCATGTTTTATAGTGGTTGTACCGAATGTTTCGGGACATGTGTATTAACGAGTGAAAACATTAATTTTTCAAATAGTTAAGAGAGAGTTAGTTACTTTGCTTCATGATCATGTGGTCCTGTACAGGTGTCTGAATGATATCACATCCTGTCACATGATATTGACCGCATGACTTGATCCAAAATGGTCCCTTTTTATTGGTTACTCTGAATGACATCAATGAAATTCTTTTTTCCAGACATTCTTTTTCATAACAAAGCAACGACTTCTACACATAATTTTAATACCATTTTGCACTATGTTGATGTTATAAAATCATGCCAGAATAAAACATGTATACATTTATTACATTTTTAGATATTTTAATCACAAATGAAATGGCTGAATTGGCCTTTGGAGGGTTAAGCCAAATAAACGGTTAAAACCTTTTTGGATTCAATAAAACAGATCTAGTTGTACTCTCTTACATACTTTAGATGTCATATCTTTGTTTTTTATTAAAGCCTTTGGACAATAAAATGACCCGTCATGTCATTGACCCATGTACAGTGTGTGTGTGTGTGTGTGTATATATATATATATATATATATATATATATATATATATATATATATATATATATATATATATATATATATATATATATATATATATATATATATATATATATATATATATATATATATATAGATGTATCTTTTAAAAGAAATGTTTGTATTTCATCATGACAGAAGGAAGAGGTTCATTTAAAGTGCCCCTATTATGCTATTTCATTTTGTTTCCTACAATAGGTTTACATGCATCCAAGGTCAAAAACACTTTAATTTTCTCATAATAGACATTGCACATCATCTCACAGTGTCTGAAACGGCTCAATAAAGGGTTCAGTCTCTCTAAACTCCTGCTTTCCAAGAGCCTGCTCTGCTCTGATTGGTCAGGTGGCCCAGTCTTTTGTGATTTGTCTACCACTTACAGCATGTGTCAGAAACTAAATGGCCATTTAGTTTCTGACAAATCACAACAGACTGGGCCATCTGACCAATCAGAGCAGAGAAGGCTCTCAGAAAGAAGGAGTTTAGAGAGACTGAACTTCAGCTAGAAGCTTCCTCAGCGCTTGTATTCACAGTGATATGAATAGTAACAATGGCGTCGGTTTTACAGTATTCCAGCGCAAGTCCTCATCCTTTGAAAGTGCATGCAAAGTGGATTTGCAGTGCAGAAAACTACTCGACATCGACTACTTGACAACGTGACATGTTGCTACAATATGCTTCTCAGCTACAACTGCAGTGCTTGAGGGAAGATCAAAGTAGACGTTGTTCATGGGCTGCCAATGAAGTCTATATGCTGGCATTATGCAAATGTGTTACAAACCTACATAGATATGTTAAGGAAGTGAGACTGGAATTGCTGATGACTTTTTTTGGCAGTTCAGAATCCATTCTTTGTTTTAGGAGACAATGACCTTTGTTACAAAACGTATGGTACTTGGCATTTATCAATATGGACGTGAGCAGTGGCTTCAAATTTCATGTCAGGTTTCAGCTCGTGTACATAAGTTTTTGTTCGCTCCTCACTCTCGGCTGGGGATATGAGGAGAACTCTGGGTTTGGGCTAAATTCCAAGCTCGGAGCCCTTGATCCCCTTGGACAGCACACCAATACGCTTATATATATATATATATATATATTATATACAGTGGGTACGGAAAGTATTCAGACCCCCTTAAATTTTTCACTCTTTGTTATATTGCAGTCATTTGCTAAAATCATTTAAGTTCATTTTTTTCCTCATTAATGTACACACAGCACCCCATATTGACCGAAAAACACAGAATTGTTGACATTTTTGCAGATTTATTAAAAAAGAAAAACTGAAATATCACATGGTCCTAAGTATTCAGACCCTTTGCTCAGTATTTAGTAGAAGCACCCTTTTGATCTAATGCAGCCATGAGTCTTTTTGGGAAAGATGCAACAAGTTTTTCACACCTGGATTTGGGGATCCTCTGCCATTCCTCCTTGCAGATCCTCTCCAGTTCTGTCAGGTTGGATGGTAAACGTTGGTGGACAGCCATTTTTAGGTCTCTCCAGAGATGCTCAACTGGGTTTAAGTCAGGGCTCTGGCTGGGCCATTCAAGAACAGTCACGGAGTTGTTGTGAAGCCCCTCCTTCGTTATTTTAGCTGTGTGCTTAGGGTCATTGTCTTGTTGGAAGGTAAACCTTCGGCCCAGTCTGAGGTCCTGAGCACTCTGGAGAAGGTTTTCGTCCAGGATATCCCTGTACTTGGCCGCATTCATCTTTCCCTCGATTGCAACCAGTCATCCTGTCCCTGCAGCTGAAAAACACCCCCACAGCATGATGCTGCCACCACCATGCTTCACTGTTGGGACTGTATTGGACAGGTGATGAGCAGTGCCTGGTTTTCTCCACACATACCGATTAGAATTAAGGCCAAAAAGTTCTATCTTGGTCTCATCAGACCAGAGAATCTTATTTCTCACCATCTTGGAGTCCTTCAGGTGTTTTTTTTTTTTTAGCAAACTCCATGCGGGCTTTCATGTGTCTTGCACTGAGGAGAGGCTCTGCCATAAAGCCCTGACTTGTGGAGGGCTGCAGTGATGGTTGACTTTCTACAACTTTCTCCCATCTCCCGACTGCATCTCTGGAGCTCAGCCACAGTGATCTTTGGGTTCTTCTTTACCTCTCTCACCAAGGCTCTTCTCCCCCGATAGCTCAGTTTGACCGGACGGCCAGCTCTAGGAAGGGTTTTGGTCGTCCCAAATGTCATCCATTTAAGGATTATGGAGGCCACTGTGCTCTTAGGAACCTTAAGTGCAGCAGTAATTTTTTTGTAACCTTGGCCAGATCTGTGCCTTGCCACAATTCTGTCTCTGAGCTCTTCAGGCAGTTCCTTTGACCTCATGATTGTCATTTGCTCTGACATGCACTGTGAGCTGTAAGGTCTTATATAGACAGGTGTGTGGCTTTCCTAATCAAGTTCAGATCAGTATAATCTAACACAGCTGGACTCAAATGGTGTAGAACCATCTCAAGGATGATCAGAAGAAATGGACAGCACCTGAGTTAAATATATGAGTGTCACAGCAAAGGGTCTGAATACTTAGAACCATGTGATATTTCAGTTTTTCTTTTTTAATTAATCTGCAAAAATGTCAACAATTCTGTGTTTATATATATATTTTTTTACTCTATTCATTTGTAAGTGTGAGCTCATAAAAAAACCACTGCCACAGGTAATCAGACAATATTTATTTATTTGTTAAAGTTTTTTTTTTTGGCGTCTCATCAAAGATTCAAATCTATAAATCAAAATGTATTGCATTTATAAAGAAAAGGTTCAGCACCCAAGGCTCTATCGCTATTGCCTCAATGGTGTACAGTGTCTTTAGGTGGATTAGGACTGTTTGTGATTTGGTCTTAGTGATTTAGGAGTCCTCTGACTACTCCTAACGTTTCACAGACTTAGGAGCTAGTTTTAGCGCTAAAATGCTTTGTGAAATACTCTTAGAGCAAAAATTTAAGACTCCTAAAATTAGGACTGACACACCCATTATTTTTAAGAGTTTCTCCTAAATCGGCAAGTTAGGGGCTACTTTTAGCCTTAGTTCTGTGAATACGGCCCCTGATTTCTGCGCTCGGATCTGCACTCATTTCTACTGATAAATGAAGACCAATAACTTCATTCAAAAACTATATTACACACTGCATGAAAGGTAAGATTTGAAAAAGCATAATAGGGGCAATTTAAAAAAAAAAAAAAATACAAAAAAAAAACTTTTTAAAAGATTTCACAACCATGTTTTTACTCCTGGTCGACAACAGAATATAATTATTAAAACAATTCAAAATCAAGCAATATTAATGTCAACTTGCATCATAGTGTTCTTATTCTCATACTTCACTCACATAGAGGTTCATCAAGTCCGCACAGGTCTTGCTGAGTTTTATAGTTTTTAAATATATAATTTTAGGTAATTGTGCATTAGAAAGCCTATTATCAAGCCTACTTGATTTATTTTGAAATATAAAGACACAGTAAGCATCAATTACAGAGAAATGTCTTGTTTTATCTCAGATGAAAAATGTGTGTTGCTGTTATTTTTGCTGTATATTTATTTGGCGTCTATCAGATGTTTATAGATATCAAATCAAAACTTTGCTCTCTGAGCAACCCTCCAAAATTGAACTTTTTTAGAGTGTGGTGATGAAACTGATAAGCAACCCTCTACGATGTGAGTAAATCACTTGCATATGAGACCACATTTTCATGCTAGGTGGCTAAATAATGTTTATTATTATGCATTGGCTAGGAAATGGTTAGATTTCACTAGCCAAAAGCAGATCATGGAGACATTTTTATTGTTCATGATCTATAATTGTAATATCGCACACCTCTAGGGAGGCGCACTACAAATAATATTTGGTGAAGGGAAAAACCATGGACTTGGCATCCCTGGTTTGAACTTGTGGTGTTATGAGTGATTTGTTTTAAAGGTCCCGTTTTTCGTGGTTTTTTGAAGCTTTGATTGTGTTTATAGCGTGCAATATAACATGTGTTCATGTTTCGCGTGTAAAAAAACACAGTATTTTTCACATAATTTACTTCTCTGTATACCGCTGTTTCCACTGTCATAAAAACGGGCTGATGACTTCCTTGTTCTATGAAGTCCCTCCTTCAGAAATACGTAACGAGTTCTGATTGTGCCAGCGGTTCCTGTGTTGTGATTCGACAGCAGCTTAGCGGAAAGGTCCCGGAAAGGTCACGCCTCTTACCATAACGTGGAGATGCATGCGCTCAGTGTTATTGTAAACATGTCTTTAATTTTACCCTATCAATTTGAGCCGGAATCAGACCCGGTGATTGGACTGCGGGATGAAAATAACAGCGTTTCGACGACACGGCGACAAACACACTCTACAAACGCAACTCTTGTGTATTCCTGTGGGCGGAGGTTAGTCAAAAAACTGTTTTAGTGACGTCATTAAAGAAGGAAGTAGAGGGATGTAGTCCAAACTGGCCGTTCGATGTAGGCGACTTCTGTTAAATAAAATATCTCGCTTGGCATTGGACTTTGAGCTTTAAAATTTTACAGATTTTATTTATACTCTAACAACAACATTACACACTAACTAAAGTTTGAAACATGTGATCACGAAGAACGGGACCTTTAACTCAATTTAAAGTGAGTTTGCGTTAATGAATTATCTTGTTAACAACTCTAAATTGAATTCTACACAAGACGTTTTCTTCACATATACACTATGAGCCGCAATCTGACACATTCTTCCATTCGCTTTTGATTGGCAGGATACAGTCGCCCTGATTATCAGCTGTTTTTAAACAATTGGCAGATATCCGATAGTGCAGATAATTATTTTTTTTCGGCCGATACTGATTATTGGCCAATACATTGGTGCATTCCTAATTTATTTGTTAAAGTATTAGTTCACTTTCAAATGAAGCCATTCTATGTGTATATGACTTTCTTCTTTCTGATAAACACTCTCTGAAATATTTTTTAATAAATATCCTGAAGCATGCAAGCTTTATTATGGCAGTGAACGGGACCCATGAGTATGAGCTGAAGAAAGTGTCTCCATCCACATCCATCCATCATAAACGTGTACTCCACACAGCTCCGGGGGGTTAATAAAGGCCTTCTGAAGTGAAGTGATATGTTTGTGTAAAAAAAAAAAAAAAAACCATCCATATTTAACAAGTTATGAAATAAAATATCTAGCTTCCACCAGACCGCCTTCCATATTCAAGTAGTTACGAAGAAGTAGTTTCCGTAAGTTGAACAGGGAAGGCGTAGGACGTAGCGTAAGCTTTGTAAACTGCAAGAGTTTTACACTTTCTTCGTACATTGAATACGGAAGGCGGTCTGGCGAATGCTGGATATTTTACTTTTTTTTTTTTTTTTTTTTTTTTTTTACACAAACGCATCGCTTCACTTCAGAAGGCCTTTATTAACCCCCCGGAGCTGTGTGAAGTACGTTTATGATTGATGTGGATGGAAGCACTTTTTTCAGCTCATACGGGTCTCGTTCACTGTCATTATAAATCTCGGATGCATCAGGATATTTATTAAAATATCTCAGAGAGTGTTTATCAGAAAGAAGAAAGTCATATACACCTGGTGGCTTGAGGGTGAGTAAAGCTTGGGCTAATTTTCATTTGAAAGTGAACTAATCCTTTAAGCAGTCATGTAATAATAGAAATAATGTAGTCAGCTTGTCATTAATGCAAAATAAACACATAAAATTGTTCATTCTTGAACTCTTTGTCTATTTTTTTTTCTCGCATAGTAAAACAAAGTTAAACTCAAATCAATATTTTGTGTCCGTTTATTTATTTGGTAATAAATGTTTGCAATAATAACTGGATGATTTTACATGATTTCTTACTTGTGTGTGATTTTGAAAATGTTAATTGTACAGCAATTACCAGATGATTTAATAACATGTAATTTAGTATGAAATATAGACAAAATAAGGTGCAAGCGAGTTCTTCAGGCATTGACTGATTCATAATGTTACATAAAGACATTCACCCTAGTTACTGTAGAATCTGGCACAGAAATTTTTCAGGTGTCTTTTCTGTTTCACTCCTCTAATGGGTCCTGTCTTCCCACAGACACAGCTGCTGATAGACAGATGGCTTTATTCCTGGAGGGGACAGTAGCAAGCAGCGCCATGGAGACATCCAATTTTGCCCATGTCATCTTCCAGAATGTGGGGAAAAGTTACCTCCCTCACGCAGCATTAGAATGCCATTACACCCTCACGCAGTTCATTAAACCAAATCCCAAGGATTGGGTCGGCATATTCAAGGTGACACTCGCTTTCATTTTGCTTCTGTTTTTACCTTGCTTTTCTGCCATGTGCTGTACAATTCTTGGATATGAAGTATCTACCAAGAGAAGTATAGATAAGAGATTGTGACTTCACTTGGCTTCTTCTGTTTCGTCTCATCACCATTCCACTTTTAAACACTTTTAATTCTACAAAAAATTAAAATAGACTCTCTCTCTCACTCTTTACGCTTTAATTCACACTTTAATTCTGTGCTTAGTTTTCACACAATTTCCATGCACTGCCTTGCACCAGAAGTTGTGGTGGCCATTAAAGGGTTAGTTCACCCAAAAATGAAAATTATGTCATTAATGACTCACCCTCATGTCATTCCAAACCCATAAGACCTTCGTTCATCTTCAGAACACAGTTTAAGATATTTTAGATTTAGTCCGAGAGCTTTCTGTCCCTCCATTGAAAATGTATGTACGGTATACTGTCCATGTCCAGAAAGGTAATAAAAACCATCAAAGTAGTCCATGTGACATCAGTGGGTTAGTTAGAATTTTTTGAAGCATTGAAAATACATTTTGTGTTTCAAAAAGTAACAAGAACTATGACTTTATTCAGCATTGTCTTCTCTTCCGGAATCCTTTCCATTGAATTGATTCCATTGAATCCTTTCATCTGTCGGCGTTGGTAATGCACTTTTACGTCGCCGTGGTTGTTTTTGTCGGAGTCGTGAACCACACTCCGGAGCAGAAGGGGGCGGTAATGCACCAATAAGCTGGATGCCAACCGCCGTAAAACAGGAAAGAAGAAGCGGAGTCGTGAACGCAGATTGACAACAGACCCGAAAGAGAATACAATGCTGAATAAAGTTGTAGTTTTTGTTATTTTTGGACCAAAATGTATTTTCGATGCTTCAAAATGTCGCGGATGTCCTAATCGCCAAAAACAACCACGGTGACGTAAAAGTGCATTACCAACGCCGACAGATGAAAGGATTCAATGGAATCAATTTAATGGAATCAATTCAATGGAAAGGATTCCGGAAGAGAAGACAATGCTGAATAAAGTCGTAGTTTTTGTTATTTTTGGACCTAAATGTATTTTCAATGCTTCAACAAATTCTAACTGACCCTCTGATGTCACATGGACTACTTTGATGATGTTTTTATTACCTTTCTGGACATGGACAGTCTACCGTACATACATTTTCAATAGAGGGACAGAAAGCTCTCGGACTAAATCTAAAATATCTTAAACTGTGTTCCAAAGATGAACGGAGGTCCTTACGGGTTTGGAACGACATGAGGGTGAGTCATAAATGACATAATTTTCATTTTTGGGTGAACTAACCCTTTAAGGCTAAATGTGAAATTGGGTTCATTCTATAATTTAATCAGTCAAAATTTTGAAAATGAATTTCAGTGAAACAAATTCAGTTTTAGTCTGTTCCTCACACAAAGCTATCCAATTTGGAAAATAATGTACAGGTCTGAGTCTATACATTATATTCCAAGCATGGTCTACTTTTGTGGTTTGGACTATGTTTTTATGCTTTTTTTGCACCTGGAAGCTAATGTTTACTATAGTCTTGTTAGTTACTTAACAAATTACACCAACTACTGTTATGTGGAAAATACAGACTTGGTTCTCTATTTTCTCTTTGAGCTCCAGTCTAGTTGTTTCCTTGATTTTTCAGGTTACAGTTTTAATAAAATTTGTCATCCTACAATCCCATTATATTCTACTAAAGCATAATGGAACAGCTATTAAAGTGAACTATTAGAATTCAAGTATTCCAGTCAGCCCAATGTTAATCTGATGGGATCTGCTGTTGGACCTTCTTCACTTATTTCACGGCAATGTTCAAGTCATCCAAGTTGGTTTCCTACCATTTCATAGGAATCATGTGTGATGTTACTGCAACTTTAAAACGTCTTGATTCCACTTTCCCATCTTCAGTTTCCACAGTGTGGAAATTACAAGGCCCTGTCGTCATATTTGGCAGTGTAAAATTTGGGGAGCAGCCATTACTGGTGCTTAACATAATATTGGATTTACTGCTGGTCACTTAAATGTTTCCTGCTGTGAAAGATTTTCAGAACCATATTTCGCTTTAGTCTGACCCAGAGAGACTGCTTTTTTGTAGGTATCATTTTAGAACATATAACCGGTGTTATATATAGAGTAACCTAAATGTCTGCGTTTGATGCATACTAGATTCCAGTTCCAAAGTAGGCTATATAGCCGGGTCACTTTTCTTTTCCTCGCAAGCCGTTAAGATGCTCATCTGCTATGTTTTTTGAGGAAGATGTTTTTATGGAGAGCTCATTAGGAAATCAATCTCTTTTTAAACCTGAAGGAAATGTGTTGCGACTCCCTGAACTGATGGGGCATGTATGTCTTGTTCACATTATTCGGGAAAAACTGTGAATCATATCCAGGAAAATCTCAGTCACAACTGTTTCCCTTTCTAACAAGGTTTTCAACAAGTGAGCATGAACATTTACTACCCGCTTGTATAACAGAATGCGGTCTGAGTATTTGTGAAAGATCTTGGCAGTTTACTTGGCAGAGAAAAAAAAAAACTATATAAAATATTACAACCCTCTGGTAGTTTGAAAATTCCACTATGTTGGCACAAAGTAGTGAGTCATGCTGGAGTGTAGTTGAACGCGAATGTGGTCATGACGGTGTGCATGGGAATGAAATATGTGGGTTGGCAGAATAAGTGGGGTGTCTTGGCTCCATCTGCTTTCTGGAGTTCCCCAGCGCTACTGCTGGATGAGTGAACATAAACCGTATTTACAACATTATGGATGTGACGATGAGAGGAAATAAAAGAGAACATCTGACTGCTGTAGGTTAGTGGAGGGGGAGTTGAGTGTGGTCACTGTCAGGGTTTAGAATCTGGGTTCGGATCCAACCAGATCAAAGTGGTGTTTGAGAACGTTTTACTTTGCGCGTGATATAGCGAGTCTTATGAAGCTGTTTTATGGCCGGCTGTCAGGAAGGCTTCTGCTTCTCAGCAGGTCTATCACATTGTGGCCAATGTTCTTGATTAAAAGGGACAACCCCACACACCCCACGAGAAACCGGTACAGCTTTTAAATCTTTGGGATAAAATCTCCAAAGTCCATAGACCATCTGATGCATATCACACAGAAAAATGGGTAGAGTTGTCTGAAATTACCAGTTCTGATTGACTTTTTGAGTTTGTCAGGTTCATGCCATCTTTTAAAGGGAGCCCTGGGTATTAAGACTTGAATGGCTTAATATAACATAAATGATGTCTCTTACTGAAATTTGTAGTAGAAAACCCATGAAAGATTCATGTTGTTTAGAAAAATTTACATCATTTTATACATATTTTGCTATTTTTACCGCAACACAACTCGGAATACCATATATACGATGCCACATTGTGCGACTTTTGGTTGTAATTTTCAGTCGAAGGGCAACGAGAAGCGATGTAAGTCTTCACTGCTTTCTTAGCGATAAGAAGAGGGGAAAAGAATGGGAAGTTGCGAAGAATGTGGACAAATAAAACTTCCTAAAGAACCACATCTTTTTCTTCTCTCCAATTTAGCCCTGATGCCTTTTTTGATTAAAAAATGGCAAAGAGTATAACATGCACTGATGAATTGAGCACAAGAGCAGCAATGTCTCTACTTCAAAGGCTCTGCAACATAGTAACTGAAACACTTTGTTCTAAAGCATTGAAGGAATATTCCTGGTTCAATACAAGTTAAAAGATTAGTTTGCTGGATAATGAAAATTCTGGCATTATTTACTCACCCTCATGCCGTTCCAAACTCGTAAGAATTTTATTCATCTTCAAAACAGAATTTATTCTGATATTTTTTAGTGAAACCTAAGAGATTTCAGTCACTCCACTGAAAGCCCACTCAACCAAAATGTTCAAGACATAAAAGAAATCCATATGAATCAAGCGGTTCAATCCAAGTCTTCACTTTATATGATAACAGAATTAGTTTAGGCTTTTATTCACATTGACAAATGCACATTCAAAGCACATTAAATTGATAGTTCACCCAAAAATGAAAGTTAATTACTCACCATCAAGTTGTTCTAAACCTGAATTTCTATGTTCTGTTGAACAAAAAAGAAGATATTTTGAAGAATGTGGGTAACTAAACAGCTGCTAGTCTCCATTAACTTCCATAGTATGAAAAAAAAAAAAAAAAAAATACTATGGAAATCAGTGGGGACCAGAAACTGTTTGGTAACCAGCATTCTTCAAAATATCTTATTTTGTGTAAAACAGAAGAAAGAAATTCATGGTTTGGAATAACTTGAGGGTGAGTAAATGATGACAGATTTTTCATTTTTTTTTTAGTGAACTATCCCTTTAAATGTGGTAAACACAAGCTCTTCCGTCTGTATAGTTTGGGGCAGTGGTAATCTAGTAAGGCATACAAGTCTTTTAAAAGGCTCCTTTTAAAACCTGATCAACCTTTTCAATTTGAGCTTTCAATTTTCTACACTTCGTATCGCTATGAAAGCAGTGAAGACTTACATCACTTCTCTTGTTGCCATTCAACTGAAAATTACAACCAAAAGTTGCACAATGTGGCATTGCATTTTGTATTCTGAGTTGTGTTGTGGTAAAATTAGCAACAGGATAGCACTAGTAGCTCTCCAAGTGTAAACATTTGATGTCATCGACATAGAATGCACTGTGCACCTAAACAAAATGGTGCCCCCCATTGTCCAAAATATGTATAAAATGATGATTTTTTTTAAATAACGTAAATCTTTCATGGGTTTTCTTCTACATATTTCAGTAAGAGATATCAATTACGTTATATTAAGTCATACAAGTCTTAATACCCGGGGGTTCCCTTTAAAGATATTTAAAGTTTTCAAGTAATAAATAAAAAACAAGATATCCTTGAGCACAAAGTGGTATATCTGATTTAAGATCTACTTAGGGCTGCCTGTCAATACAGATTTCCTGATTCAATTCAATTCTGATTCACAAGCTGTAGATTCGATTCAAATTTTTGGCATATTCAGTTGTCTGTTTTGCTTAAATGTGGAAATATCTTTCAGTTAATGCTGTAAATTATACAGGGAACCTTCTAATGTGGTGCATTACAACAATATTTAGGGCCAAAGCACCGATGGGGTGAGGACCCTATTGTAATTGCTCAGCCAATTATTCTTCTTCTCTGAAATGAATCGCATTTTTGAGGGCCTAAACATGCTCGAAAACCCATGAAACTTTTCACACGTGTCAGAAGTGGTGAAAATTTACGTCTGATATGGGTTTCATAATTAGGTGTGGCAAAATGGCTCGATAGCGCCACCTACAAAATTTCAATTAAGTGCCCTTCGTGCTACGTTTCACGTACAGGTATGAAATTCGGTAGACACATGTAACAGCCCAATACCTGCAAAAAAGCCCTTGTGTGCAAAATCTGTAAACCCAACAGGAAGGGAGATATTTTGAATTTTAACAAACTCCTCCTAGAGCTTTTATCAGATCAACATCATATTTGGTCAGTCTAATCTAAAGGCCTTTTAGATGTTATATATTTCGAAGAGTTTTCGCCAAAGGGCGTGTCTGTGGTGGCCTGACAAAGTTTGATGTTTCGCCATTAAACAGGAACTTGTTGTAACTCCGGTATACAATGTCTGATCTGCCCCAAACTTCAGTTTAAGTTTAATAATAGTCCTGACCTGAAGACATCTACATGCCAATATTCAGTTACAGTCATAGCGCCACCTGCGGGAAATGGGAAATTACATGTTTTACACTGTGATTAACTCCTCATAAAGATTTCACCAGATCAACATTATATGTTGTCAGTCTAATCTTAAGACCTTATCGATGATAAATATCAAAGATCTTGAGTTTTCGTTGAAAGGCATGTCTATGGCGGCCCGACTAAGTCTGATGTTTCGCCATGAAAAAGGAAGCTGTTGTAACTCAGGCATACAGTGTCTGATCTGCCCCAAACTTCACATGTTTGATAAGAATCCTGGCCTGAAGACATCTATTTGCCAATATTCAGTTAGTCATAGCGCCACCTGTTGGCATGCTTTACACTGTAATTCACTCCCAGAAACACATTTCAATATGCCACGAAGTACAAAACATACTATAAACACGTTAAATCATGCAACACTTGGCTGAGTGCTAATGTATGCGATTAACGCCACGAAACAGGAAGTTGTTGTAACTCAGGCATACAATGCAATGATCTGCTCCAAACTTCACATGTTTGATAATAGTCCTGGCCTGAAGACATCTACTTGACAATATTCAGTTACAGTAAAAGCGGCACCTGTTGGCAGCAGAAAGTGTGCCACTTTGAAATGATTTTGCCATAATTCCAGTAAGCATAGCAACAGTGACCAAAGTAATATTAAAGATCGCAACATCTGAAAAGTCTTATCACTTTGACACAGCAAGAGTCCAATCAAGCCATGAGTTCAGTCATCAAAAATTCATCAACCAACAGAAGTTTTTATATCTGTGAGGAAATGGAGCATTTGAGTCACATGTACTGTAGAACACAAAACTGATGGGAGCAGCTCTGGTGGAGAACAGTAACTGGATCTAAAACCTTCATATCATACACGGCTCATATCTCCTGTAAGTTAATAAAATCGCACACGAAAACCTTCAGCACACTGTAGACACATGTTTGTGCAGCGCAGAGCAGCAGAAGCTCCTCCCGCCTCAATCGTGAATGAAATTCTGCACACAGTTTGAAGTCCATCTCTGCTGTTTGCAGTGCAAGGGTAAATAAAAAAACTGGTTCTTTGAATAAAACAGTGTTTTCTTTACTTAAACATGATTGATGTTTGTAAAAGCAAATATTTTATGTATTGAAGGAGCAGAGAAGAGTGTCTTAGTTTGATATTTACCAATACAACCTTTTATAACAGAAGATTTTGGCCAAATGTATTAAACAACAGGAAAAACTGAGCTCCCACGTAGCTAAAATAAACTTTGTAAAGTTGATTTTTAATGCAATGTGGCCGTTTAAATGACTGACGGAACATAAATCTGTGACATTCACTGGTGAAAACCTTGTAACTCCATTTGAGCTTGATTTGTATGTGTCTAACCATACATAAAGCCAAAATATTAACATTGACAACAAGGTGTTTAATATTCTTACAAAAAAATCCTTGTTTTTTTTTTTCATTTCCTGAATAGTAGTGGTTCTACACTAAACTGCAATTTTCACTAATTTCAAAACAAACACGATGCTGGATATTATCTGCCATTTATTTTCGTTTAAATGTAATGTTGGAGACATTCCATGGAAAAACAAAAAGCTAGTGTCAGTGCATTGCCACTGTGACTTGCCTATGATGACTGTATGGGTCAACGTCACATTTGCATAGGCCTTTCTTTTTGAATTCATGATTGGTTGACTACCAAATTAAAATATCAAACAGAACGATAAAATAACGTTATTAACCAGTTAATGGTAATTTCAAATAAGCGTTTCTGTTCAGAACAATTAAACTTCATTTCGTTTTTGTTTGTTCCTGTTAAAATTTTGTTCATTTGTTTTTGTTCCTTGAACTGCTTCAGAGATCTGGTTGTGAGTCCTGAAAATTTACATGTGAGTTTGGTTGTAGAATGCGGTTTTCACTCCTAAATAACTGAACTGTGTGTGAAAGTAACCATATTTAGGACTCAAATACAGGACTGTATTCTTCTGCTGTGTGAACATGGATTTACAGTGTACCAGGGATGCTCCTACTTTTGAGTTAGGCAACCCTTGTTATTATTATGACACACGTGATGAGATAAGATTACCTGTAGGGAAGTTTTAAAGGCTCTGAAGGAGAAATCCACCTCATTCTATCATGTTTATTATGCTTGAAACTCAGAAAGGCAATATATTTTCGACTCCACTTGAAGGTCACATTATATATCAAATACTGATGCAATTCACAAAGCTAAGCTCCCTTATTACATGCGTTAATGGCAGTTGGTTCTTGAGAACAACGGTTCTACATAATTGTTCTTACCTCCCAATGACAATCTTTGTTTATGTTCTCAATTATGATAGAACTTACTTCATTGTTATGTATTCTGATGTGCCATTGGATAGCAGTGTCTTCTTATACCCTGAAGGGGAGGCATGTTCCTCCAAACGGAGCTGACTGACTGACGCACATTTGTCTGCACCCAGAGACACAGAATTACCTCTGGCGATGAAGGGCACAAGATCATAAATCTTAACATGGCTATGTCTGTGTTGACAGACAAAAGGCAGCGGTGCCAAACACCAGAAAATTGCAAGACCTGTTCCATGAGTCACTTGCCTGGAGCGGCAGGTAGTCGCAAGGCTATCATTGCCACCTAGTGTTCAGGAGATTAACTGATCTTACCCGAATGCCAGTTTTATGAAACTTTTGAGTACATTTCTTGAAATCAGGAAATCCTAATACAGTGTAATTCTGATTTAACAATGGAAAACGCCAACTACTCCCCCTCTTAGTCAGTTATATACCATACAGCATTGTCTGTGATGATGATGTAAGATTACATGTAGAGGTGTTTTAAAGGCTCTGAAGGAGAAATCCACTCAGTGTCATTGAATTTGCCTTTCGCCTATTGTTTCTTGTTTGAGCAGGCATGCTGCCTGTGGCTCTCTTGAAGTTGGAATGGTTACAGAGAGAGTCTAGTTGAGCGTCATGTTGGATTGTCAGAACACGCCGTCAGACTCACCATGGAGAAGGTGAACACTGCTTTGTAATTATCCTGTCAGCGCAGTAGTTGTTCTCTGTACTGCATCCTGATATATAGACCCACTGTACCCAATGCAGCATGTATCCAGCACAGACAGAGCGATGGGCCAAGTCTGTGCGTCATTTCGAGTCAGTGAATTAGGTACTTTCTCATAAACACTGGGATGTTCTGTTGTTCTCTGAGGGGTTTTATTAATTTATTATATGCATAGCACACAATCCTTTTTTTGTTTTTTTTGTTTATTGCATTAGCACCCTTGTTTTTTTTTTTTGTTTTTTTATGTATTGCTTTAAAAAGTGTGCTTGTTTGACATTTTGGTATCTAATGTTATGACATAAATGTTTGAAGTATCCAAATATGTTTTGGGATCAGTATAGACGTTTACATTTTTTTTTCTTGCAGTTTATTTTATTTATTTAATGGTATTTATTTATAATATGATACTAATATAATATTTTGTATTATATGTATTTTTTTTTTTGTAGTTTTATTAAATGTACTAATAAAGATAGTTTTTTTTGTTTTATTTTTCTAAAGATGATTTTTATATGCTGTTCAATTGTGTTTTTTCACCACCGAAATAGTAATCCTGGAAATTAATCATCCAAATTAGTAATTTCCCTCAGTGTATTTTAATTTATTTTAATTTTTCTAGTCTCTTTTTATGTGTGCATTGTCATTGCGGCTCTCATTCTGAAATGTTCTTGTGTTGTTTCTCGTGCCATTCTCATTCTCATCCATCTTTTCTCCATTTGGTTACCGTTCCATCCGCAGACCTAAATGAGAGACACACAGGGGCTTAATTTTCGCCCTCCTTCCCCCCCCAAACGTCTCTAATGAGTGGAGTTTGGTCCAGGCAGTAATGACGCTCCGTATGGGCCATGCCTTTAATGGCTTCCTGCTCTTTACAGCTCCAGCACCTCGGGCAACTTTCTTGTACAATCAGGGGATTTCTGCAACACTAATGTTATTGTGGACATAGAGGACAGCTGTATGGTTTGAGCAAACAAGCCACACAGCTTTCTAACATGACTGAGCTGTAGTGAGTTTGCACTTTTTTAGTGTGTGTGTGTTACTTCCAGGATACTATAGAGTTCCCACGTAGATGCCAATAGCAGGTACTCGGCTTGTGCGTTTGCATGTTCACAAACACAGCCAGCCTGATGTGAGTCTGATTTTGTTTGACAGTTTTATGACAGAGGGCTGAAATTATGGATGTATTTTCTGTACTCCCCCTCATCAACCATCAGTTAACAACACATAAAATTCATATAATTACATCTTGGTTTCCATTCTGAAGTATGTATAAAATTTTCACCTATTTTCTTCTTCCTGTTAAGGCTGAGTTGTAGCCGCGCTCCCTCAACCGAACATATTCACGAGGGTTTGGCGAGAAACACGTGGCAGACAGGCCGAGTTTCACTTGCCCCCGTAAAACGCAGCCGAGTCCATGTTTTTATGCTCTCATCTCAAAGGCTTTCTACTAGGCCTCATGGAGATGAGAAAAATGCACAATGTGCCAAAGAATTTTGCAGCATGATGTGAATCAGTCAATGGTCAGGACCACGACAGCCTGATGAAACATTTACGGTCTTCCTATTAATGTATGTGGGAGAAATTGCATAAACACTTCAGATTTGCCAAATGCTGCTTTATTATTTATTTTTATGTTTTGACTTTAGAGGCATATGGATAATAGTTTTGTAATATATTGTTGTTATTTATAATTTTTTTATAATTTATCCTAATTTTATTAGATATTTTTTCATTTTTTCAAGTGTTTACGTGGATAGTGGGTATTTATTTATTTATTTGCCAGTTTATAGAAGTACTAAATAGTTCTCATTTTCTTCTACTGTACATTTTATAATGCTTTTATTCATGATTTAAAGTTCCCCTGTAATCAATAATTTTATTCCTTAAAACTAATTTTTTATCACCAAAATTACATATTTAAACATTTTTTCCTGTGAAAAAAAAAAAATTCTTCATGCCTTAAAATAGCTTGAATGTAATTCTACATCCTTGCCTCGTTTAGTATACGCGGATCTATGAATATGACAATTAGTCCCGCCTCCACTCACTCGCACGAGCTCAGAGATCCACTCGATCAATTTACTGAGGTAAATCGCTTTTTATAACGTTGGACACATAACAGAATTAATATGATTAGCCTTTTGCGTGACTATGTTGTCAGCTAATGTGTTGCTAATGTTACACAAACCAAGCTCCCGTTCGCAAGTCAAACAGCTGCCTTCTAAAAATCTGTATCCTTAGAAACACTATGAACAAATTAGAACGTCAGTGGAGAAAGGCATATAGTTAATCGTAGCATCGTAATACACCCACTAAATAGCTAAATCTACACGGTTTTTCATATCAACAGAAAAATAAACCGGGGTAACCTTCTTTTGAGACTCCCTTGCACGGTCAGTTAACGATATGCTAAAGCCCGCCGGCACGTTGACGTGATTGGTTACAAGGTAGTTTGTGATATCAGAAACACCAGCATGTTGTTGAAACTGTCTTTAGATCACTGCGGTTTTAAAGAGAAAATACTCAGCAGTGGTGTTTGACTTATGAATTCGCACATGGTTTGTCTTAAAGCATATTAAAAACACCACATAGACATAAAAACAACATTAAAAACTTGATTTTCACCACAGGGGGACTTTAACAGGAAAATTTCTAGAATTCTAGAATGGAGATTCTATATTTTAGACTTTTGATTTTGTTTTAAACAGTATAGATTTAGAATATCTTATACCAAAGTGCTGTGAATGCTTGATTCTAATTGTTTAACAGATGTTGATGACTACTTTTTATTAACTACATGGCTAAGAAGTGTTGCAGTTCCACATCACTTTGCCAAATTATTTTGGTTATTTCAAAGTGGCTTACGGTCTACCACAGCAAAAGAGCCACAAAAACAAATACACTGACCAAGCATATAAATATGACAAACAATAGCATAAAAATGTCAAACAACTTTGTTTTATTTCTCAAATAGATTTCAACGCTGTCTTTTATTTCTCCCTCTCACACACACATATACACATACATGCACAGAAGCTCTCATGCACACACACGAACTTGTTTTCTGCAGTACCCCTCTACTTAATCAGTAAAACAGATTCACTATTTGACATTTTCACCCTGATGGCTTGGGCTGTTTGAAAGCAAGCGAGAAAAGTTGTACACACAAGTGTTTTAGTAACGATAATGTAACAATGAGGTCACCGTGGAGTCATATTTACTTGCATCACAATCTGAATTATTACTGTGGTTTCACCGAACAGACGTTTCCTACCCGCCTGCCATTGGTTGAGCCAGTCAGCCAAAAAGTATTTTAACATTTAAAACAATACTTTCACTTTAAGACAAATATGCTAACACTTTAAAATCTCTTTCTTTCTGACAGGTTGGCTGGAGCACCGCTCGTGACTACTACACTTTCCTGTGGTCACCGCTTCCAGACAGCTACACCGAGGGAACCGCAATCAACAGATCTGTGGTCTTCCAAGGTAAAATAACATTGTCAAAAATGGGGTTTTATGCAACCATTTCTTCGATGAATGTCGTGCCAGAGAGAAGGCCCCTCAAAGGTGCATTCAGGGTATGTAGTGACGGATGCAATAAAATAGGAAACACTGAGGCCTCCTATTAGAAGGCTGAAGTGTTGATGGGCCAGTTTTACTGGAGTGGTTCAGGTCACATACTGGAATCTTTGTGAGGAATTACAAGGTTTTTGTGGCATGAGTCCGGATTCCTTACGGCAATTAAGAAAAAAATACCATTAAACGGAATGGACACAAGTCTATCATAAAACTGCAGTGGAACTGTAAAGTTATGATGTAAATGATGGACTTCAGGCTATGTTCATTAGTCTTAGCTATTGTTCATTTGAGTCATTTACTTTAATACCTATGGGATAGACAAATGGGTTTGTTGTAATGCATTCCTATTTTAACGATAAGGCCGTTATCTAAGCCTCTGCTTGATTCTGGGCTATTTTGCAGGTTACTACGTCCCAAATGATGATGGCGAGTTCTACCAGTTCTGCTATGTGACACATAAGGGGGAGATCCGCGGGGCCAGCACTCCATTCCAGTTCCGTGCCAACAGCCCCACAGAGGAGGAACTGCTGACAGTGGAGGATGAAGGAGGATCCGATATTCTAGTGGTCACCACTAAGGCCAGTTACCTGGAGGTGAGGAGATTTGTTTACTCTCAATTCAAACTGCTCAACTCAAACTACTCGATTCACACGCCAGGGTTGTCACTTTTTTTTTTTTTTCAGCAAAAGATGGAACAAATTCAACAGGAAAAAAAGGAGCTTTTGGAAAACCTGGACCAATTTCAGAAAGAGAGAGATGAGCTGATTGATGAGAAGAACAGACTACAGAAAGAATATGAGCAGGAGCGAGAGAGCAGCGCTCAGCTCAGGAAAGATGTGCAGGTGAGACGGGAGAGAGAGAACCACAATGTCATGAGTTAAAAAGAAGAAACGTTTTTTTTTTTCCCAATGCTTTTTGTCCTGACTTGACCTCATACTATTATAGAAATATTGTGCAAATATTAAAGCTTTTATTGAAGTGGTAAAAGATAGGATGTTTTTATATATTTACAGTATTTTTCCTCTTACATATGACATGAACTGTGCAAAAAAAGTTTTTCTTTAATATGTCATATACAGTTTACATCTAAATGGTTTTAGAATATAAAGTTCACAGTCTGTCAGCACCACCTAGTGAGAGTCTCTCTTCAGACTCTTTACAGAAAAAATATAATAATAATAATAATAATTTACATCTTTACAGACATGACAATCATCAGCACCATTTGTTGCTTTTTAAATGGCGATTTTCATAAAGTATAAATGTATCACCTCTGAGGCAGAGCTGGTTTAAAGATGAAAACAAGCACTCCCATTTCTGGCTGTTAATTTTATGACCGCACTTTTATATGTTGTTTTATGTGCTGCTAAAATAATTCTAAAAATTCTGCACATGAAATGGAACTGCAGAAGAGACTGGAGTGGGATTTGGAGACCTGCTTTCCCATTAGTCATGTTTGCAGATTCTCAGAGACCACACACAAACATAACTTAAGAGCCAACAGTGTATTCTGCAATAACTCCCATCTGCAGCAGCTGGACATACAACATACTTATGACAAAGAAAATATCTATAAATGGCTCATGCGTGTTTGTATGTGTACACAGGAGTTGCAGTTGTCTGCCCAGAGCTTGCAGGAGGAGAGAGAGGAGGTGAAAAGGAGAATGGAGGAGAGTACAGCACGACTGTTGCAGTTGGAGGAGGATCTGATCGGAGTCACCCAGAAAGGCCTGCAGAAGGAGACTGAACTAGACTGGTGCTTTTTTTTTTTTTTTTTTTTTTTTTTTTTAAATCATATTGAAGTAGCTACTATCAGCTAATCTGAGAAAACTATAGCAATCTATTTGATATAAACAAACTAGGGTTGTTATGATACCAACATTTCCATAGTTAATTCCAGTTTCATCATTCTCAATGGCCACGTACACACTAAAGTTTTATGAGTGACAACCACATTTAAATGCAGGAGTCCCCTAAATTATTGTTTCATGTGTGTACGGAACACGACTCGCTCACAAAACTGAAATGATTGACACCATGGACACAAACGTTCTGGCGTCTCACATGTCTTTCCTGTGATTTCTTGTACCACATATAAAGAAGAGAGAAACATTTCTGATGCATGTTAAAATACGTCATTAAATCACTAGTTGTTCAGTTCACATACTGCATAGAATTTTTGTAAATGCAGTTGTCACTACTTGCATTTTGTGGGAGTTAATTATACTATATACTATTGGTCCACATCTTCATAAAAATAAATAAATAAATAAATTAATTAATAAAAAAAAAAAAAAAAAAAAAAAAAAAAAATATATATATATATATATATATATATGTTAACAGATTAAATCAAAACAAAGGCATGTAACCTTCAAGTATTTTTCAGTGAAATTTTTCCAAGTAAACAGTTAGCAACAACTACTGGTACTAGTCATACTGTAGAAAAACGGGTATTGTTACATGTTAGTATCGACTTTGGTTTTGAAGTACCAGTACGTTTGACATCCCTATAACAAAGTATGTAACTGTTTTACATAGGATCATAAGATTAGATGTCATTACTGTTGATTAGATTTGTTAGATTCATATCTTTTAAAAGATCCATTGCTGGATTTGAGAAATTTATGTTCCTTGTGTGGCTGAATGATTGATAATGGCTTTGATTTGACAGCCTGAAGGATCGAGTGAAGAAGTTGACCCAGGAGAAAGAGGCTCTTGAATGTCAGCTGAAGAATGAGAAAGATGAGAAGGAGCTCTATAAGGTAATGCCACTTGCTCACTACCTCACACATGTCCCTGTTGGTTTCCCAGGAGCAAGAAATGGAGTACACGCTTTCTATGCAAGGGCTGTGAAATACCTGAGTAATTGCACTTAATTACTATACTTAAGTATTATTTTAAGAAATTTGTCTCCAGCACATAATATAATTACCCAAAAAAATCGAACGGTTCACCCTTTACGCACATTATCATATCCGTCAAAAACTGTCAGCTGGAATATTAGAACTAGAAACATTGACACTAGAAACACACTCATGGGGATCAATCACTTCACTGAATGCTTGCTGGCTAAGAAATAAGTAATTATTACCTTACGATCCATCTGTATTCAAAGCCACATCATTTGAATATCACAACATCGATGTCTTTCAAAAAGTAACGTACACACGGTGGTACATGATAGTACACGGTACTATTTTCATCGCTTTCCAAGAAGTGGCATCCTGAGCGGCTTCTACATGCTATCTGTCAGTGACGATAACAAACCTAATACATAATACATAATTAACTCTCATAAGCATACATTTTTGAACTTGACAGGTAATTTTTATATATTTTTTTCCATTATACCATGGTCTGTCTGAATACTCTATTCTGAATGACTGGAAGTTCCAAGTCAGTTTTATCACCTTTCTATACTAATGCACTGTTTTCATTGTAGCACATACATGCATACGTCACTCACACTGTTTTCATTGAAGCACGCACACACACACACACGCATACGTCACTCTGAGATCGTGCAGCGCGCACACAAAAAAGTACTGATTTGCTACATTATATTTCTCAGCATTGATGGGGCAACATCGTTGGTTTTGAAGTAATTAAACTCACAGCTTTGTTGTTAAATGAGAGAGATGCTGAACAGACACAGGTAATTCACACATGCATCTCTCATCTCTCTCTCTGTCTTGCTAATGAATTCAAATAAATGCTATAATTCACTCATTTTAATAGATCTAATGAGCCATAACTGATGAAAATAACCGTAATTTTTACCCTTCTGCTGCAAACATCAATAACAGCTTTAAGTTGTTAATGCTGGCAAATGACCCTTGGTATAAGCAGGATAATCTATGGCTAGCTGTGCATTAAACGATTTGAATGCACTTTGCATCGGTTCTTTGCCTCCGTGTCATGCATGAAAATCATTTAATGCACAGCTAGCCGTGTATTATTTCTTATTTATATGATACATCAGTCTTACAGATCTAATGAGTCAAATTGCATGTCAGACAACTATAAAACCAGATTCTCTTGCATTTATGACAATATATTAACAATTTCAGGTTACAAAAATACAATTATAAATTGCTTTACACAAAATACTCAAATGCAAATAAATGTGTAAACTTGTTTATGCTTACTCGGGTATTGTTTGGTTTAATACTTTGACTTTTCATTAATAAAAGTGACACCTATCCATGCCCAAGTATAATTTCTTGTTATTTTTATACCATGCTTCATGCCCTCTTTATCTCCCTGATCTATTTCATTTATCTAAAACAAACAAACAGACATTTTTGAGCTGTTGTTTTGAAAAGGCTTTTGCATTTATTCATGAAGAAGTGTAATACAGGCCCTCATTCTTTTCCTAATTACTCTGACTCACACTTTGTAATTCTCACTCTCTATCACTCACTTTGTCTTACCCTCTATCCCCACTTTCTTGTGGCGGGGACAGGAACTGGGCGTTAACGCTGGGCTGTAGCCACGGAAACACAGCCGGCCCTCACTTCACAGCAGCTGCCTGAGGCAGAGACAGAGAAGGGTGGGGGTGGAGCAGAGCTGCTGCTCTCTTACTGCTGCATTATAATTAGGTCTAGCTCGCATACTTCCTCACCAGGCGGAAATACACCTCATTCTAGAGATTGTGTGGATAATTGGGGGCTCGTCTAGGATCTGGACTGGCTTTGGCACACTGCTAGTTTTATGTGCCATGTGCCCTGGTTGTTGCACAGCAGATGTGCAAAGAGAAAGTCAAACAGTCTACTTAAATAAAGTATCTGTGTGTGTTTGGCACAGATTCACCTGAAGAACCGGGAGCTTGAGAACACTAAGCTAAGTGCTGAGCTGCAGATGCTGAAATCAGTGGATGTGAATAAGGAGAACACCATTGCTCAGCTGAAGGAGGAACTCACAAGAGTCAAATCCTGTCTGGCAGAGAAAGAAAAACAGCACCGCCAGCTACTGGCCAACAGTTCACCCTCGGTACACACACAGAAAAGCTTCTGCTTAACCTACATTTCGTATAGAGTGCTGCAGGAATGAATCCCTAAAACCTGGAAATTAGTTACAATTTTCCCACTTCAGGTTCCATTGTCCCAAAGTTATTGGGTTTTTGGTTAAATCCCTGAAATAAGGTCTGTGCTTAAAACATAAAATGCATCAGTACTCCACTCACGATTTTTTTAAGCTTTTACGTGTCTTGAAAAAATTCTTGCTAACAAGTGGCTAAATGGGACGACTGGGTGAACAGGAAAACTCATCTGTTCACTAATCCATTATTACAGTCTCATTGTGTTTGTACTCGCACAAACTATTCAACTCAGACTTTCTAACTTGTAGATTTTAATGGAAAGAGCTGTCGGAAACTTTGTGGTGGTGATTTTAAATGCGTCCATGGTGTAGTTTGTTTATAGCCTAACTTCAATTTGTGAAGATTATCTTTATGAAGAAAACATGTAAGAATCAAACTTTCAATGATCTTATTTTCTACAATAATCCAAAAGCCAGTGGAAAAATCCTATTGGCTTTTTGTCAAAGGAACCAGGGTGATGCCAACTTCCAGTTTGGCCTACAAAAATAATCATCCCTGTAGCACTCTATATTGTAGGGATATTGCTCCGTTAAAAACATTGTTATGGTCGGAGCTGTAGACTAGTTGTTAACACATTGAGCCATTATGCTCATGTGAATGACTTGTTCAGATTTGGCTCCATGATTGCGTTTCCACCTCTTTTCTTGATAATTTCTTGTACATATCAATAAAATTGGCAAAAAGGACAATATTCAGAAAACATATCAGTATGCAAAACAGATTAGGGCTGTATTTGTTTGCTGTTAGCTTCATTAGCAATAGATATATACGGAAATGTGTGCATATTTGTGTAGGTTTGTATTCACATGAGTGTTATTTTTGTGTTTGTCAGGGGGAAAGTAAGGCTCTTAGGGAGCAGCTCAGGCAGAAAGAAGAGCAGTTGCAGGCTACCCAGCAGCAGGCAAACATGCTAAAAGCTGAGCTGCGCGACTCCTCCAACGCCCGTGACAGAAGCATGGCTGAACTGTACCGTATCCGCCTGGAGGCCGAGTCATTCAAGAAGGGACAGACGGAGGCCTTGGCTG
Organism: Megalobrama amblycephala; assembly: GCF_018812025.1. Taxonomy (NCBI): domain Eukaryota; kingdom Metazoa; phylum Chordata; class Actinopteri; order Cypriniformes; family Xenocyprididae; genus Megalobrama; species Megalobrama amblycephala. The sequence goes on from NC_063056.1 coordinate 15,068,187, forward strand.
AGTGCAGCCGCCTGGAAAAGCAGCTGGAGGAGATGAAAAACTCAACCCAGCAGGAGGCGGTAAAGAGATGCCCACCTGTTTGACTGTTTTATCATGTTTGTGGTAAAATGAGGCAACAAACTTCTGTATTCTCTAAAAAAAGGTTCAGGTCTTTTGTGTGCGCTTCGTTAAATATAGAGCCGTTTTACTCAAGATACCTTTCAAGGTGTGAGCAAAGATGAGCATAATGATGTCCATCGCATATGCCGATTGATATCTAAAAGATAAAAAAGATGTTTTTTCTTCTCACTAACATTTAGATATTTAAATCAAATAAAACTCCAACAATAAAAAGAAGCACCTTTAAAGTCCATTGATGGTACCGTCAGTTCGTACTGCAGTTCGTACTGCCGACAAGCGGATACAATGAGACCTGTTTTTCATTTGATGTTCGGCATAAAGCCTGTTTACCATGCCACAATTACACTTTAAATAATCATCTGAATCCAGTACGCCTTAGTCAAGATAGCCCGCAGGTTTCCGGAAATAAGTCTACTCCTTACCCTAGATTGCATATTATGTGTACCATTTATAACTACAGAATGTTAGGAACAGTTTAGGTTTTCATGGTGTAACTAAATAATATCTCTTTCCCTCACCAGTATAAGGAGACAGAAGGGTTAGCTGTTGTCGAACTGCAGAGAGAAGTTGAAGATTTACGGCTCAGGCTGCAGATGGCTGCTGAACACTATAAAGACAAATATAAGGAATGCCAGAAGTTCCAGAAACAAGTGGCCAAGCTCACTGAACAGCAAGGAGTGAGTAAACCCTCACCTTTGCAATTATATAGCTATACCACCTGCAGAGTCTTGTGTTTTGAGTTTTTAGCTGTTTGATAGTTTTTAAAATAGGCCAACCTTTGTGTTTTACTCAGGTGAAGAGAAGTCCAGGCTCTGAACCAGCAGCTGGTCCTTTGTCTGCCAGTCCAGAGGCATCTGCACCAGGTAAGTTCATACTAAGCAATACAAACTACAACTTCCATGTTTTTAGGATGTCTGGGGACATTGTATGGACATTCTTTTGTGTTCTCTGCACTGCTAACAGGAAGCCCAGGTACTTCAGATTCGGTGCTAGATGCCATCATTCAGGGCAGGCTGAAAAGTGCAAGCAAGGAGCCAGACAAAAATGACAAATATAGGAAATGCAAGCAGATGCTTAGTGTAAGTACTTCTTTTTTTCTTTTCTGTCTCTGACATACTGGATCTGCTTGATATACTAAAGTACTTAGCACACTCCCTTGCAGGAGGAGAGAGAGCGGTGCAGCATGATAACTGATGAACTCACAAAAATGGAGGTGAAGCTAAAGGAGCAGATGAAAACCAACGAGGGCCTGCGAATGCAGCTGGCTGCTGAGGAGGATCGCTACAAGGTCAGCGTCACCTACTGGTCCAGAGATTAATTCTTTACTGTACTAGAGGACATTTGGGATTAACATGCTAGTATGTTATACAAAAACACAGATAACATTACGTCTGAAGCTACAAGATTCAGAAATTCACGCTTCTAGACTTAATGTTATTAAAGACCGATGACAACCAGATTACTACTGCTCAGCCAGATTCCATCAGGTCTAAAGGTGCATTAACATTTAGCGTTGTTCAACGTTGTTTTTCGATTTCAGATTCTGAAATTTCTGTTTATAGGAACCCTAAATGTTGCAGTCCGATTCACATATTCATTTACTTGTATCCGGAGCAATACTTAAAGGCATGCACAGTAGAGATCTTCTCGGGTCACTTCTTACCCAAACCCGACGTGCATACATTTTTTTTTTTTTTAAAGAAAAACCCGACCTGAGACAGTCCCCATAAAATTAGACCCGAGTCCGACTCGACCTGATGGCATTTAGCCTATTTTTGAACCCAACTGAACCCGAGCGTAAACAGCATTGACGTGTGCACAGCCTGCTGCCCCACAGTCAGTCAGGAACGATCCCAGTGTCCTGCTGACTGATTTGGCCACTATCCTTTATATTATTGCCTGCCTGATGGATACAAGTTATTTCTGAGTTCACCTTTCAATTGTGACCCGTGAATTGGAAAAATAAACATGATAACTTTAAATAAAAATTAAATCGATAGTCTAATAAATCATGGATCTCCAGCGAAGGGCTCCTGCACACAAAAAAGAAGAAAAGCCCTGCACGAACACACAGCGTAAAGAAGCGAGTGGCTTTTCCTGATGGATCTCATAGCTGTAAGATGATTTCTGTGTGCAAGGTTACAAAAGTTTGTTTCTTTTCTCAAAAATACACTTAACAAGAACGCGCAAGTACACTCTGAAGTGCTGAAATGACAATCACTCATCACTGTAACATCATTACGTCTTATAACTTTTTGCGTAATGTTATTTACCTGACCATAAGTTGATTAAAGTTTATTATTCGGGTCTTCTCGGGTCCATTTTAAATTACTCGAGGCCACTAATACCGACCCGACCTGTGTCTGAGGCACTCAATAGCCGCTTTTCCACTGTCGGGCCAGTGCGAGCCAGGGCTAACAGCGTGCCGGGCTGGGCCTATGGCCACAGACCTTAGGCACCGAGGCCAAAATCAAGTTGCATTTCCACTGTCGGTCTGCTAGCTCTGCAGCGGTGATCTAAAAACTGCCCTTAAACACACCTCCCTTGATCAAACATCACACAACCCAACCCATTTCAGCGTGTAGACCATCACCTGACTACGATTAGCTCCGCCTTTCACCTCGACCGCGCCTCAAGCCCCAGCTGGCCCGCTTTGGACCAAGGTTTTCGGCAGGCCGAAAAACCCATGCCTTTGGCACAGAGGAAGCACCGAAGAGGCACGATCAAGCCCTGGAAGTGACAGTGGAAATGCGACCGGCCCTGGCACGCACTGGCACGCACTAGCACGCCCGCCTTTGGCCCGGCAGTGGAAACGCGGCTATTGAAGTTTTGGACCTGAATGCTCGGTTCTCGGGTCGGATCCAAGTGGAACCGTAAAGACCTCTATTGCACAGTGCCCAGTCAACGTTTTCAGAACCAGAGAAAGCCACTGCAATAATGTCACCGGAGCTACCGAGGGCATAATTCCGTTTTTTGCCTTGACGACATATCTAAAAAGACAGATAACTTATGTCAGAAGAGCTTTTTAGCAAATGTTTAGTAAATATTATTCCTCTTCTGACTACTTTACAAGACATGAGATGTGAATAAACATGTGCATGTAAACATACACATCACTCACAAAGTGGTCACAAAACAGCCATAGCCATATCACCATGTAGCCCAAGACTGGTTGCCCACTGAAGCTAAGCAGGGTTGAGCCTGGTCAGTTCCTGGATGAGAGACCTCCTGGAAAAACCAGGTTGCTGCTGGAAGAGGTGTTAGTAAGGCCAGCAAGGGGTGCTCACCCTGGTGTCTTTGGGGCCTAATGCCCCAATGTAGTGACGGGGACACTATACTATAAAAAGCACCGTCCTTCGGATGAGACGCTAAACCAAGGTTTTGACTCTCTGTGGTCATTAATAATTCTATGGCACTGCTTGTAAAAAGAGTAGGGGTGTAACCCCGGTGTCCTGACCAAATTCCCTCCATTGGCCCTTATCAATCATGGCCTTCTAATAATCCCCATCCATTGAATTGGCTCTATCACTCTCTTCTCGCCACCTATAGCTGGTGTGCAAGGTATTTTCGAATCCTACTGAGAAAATATTTTTTTGTTGAGGCCGCCTTTATATCTACCTCTCCTAGTATCACAGTGTATTTTCTTTCCGCTATAGGAAGTATCTAAAGCAATATTCGGTGTCTAAGATCTCAACAAAGGGAAGCTGTGCTGTTTTTCTTTCTCTGTTGTACGGTTTAGAACAAAATGACTCAGATCAGGGGGAAATGTGATCACAGATAAGCAGACCTTCAGATGTTCTGATAAGAGATCCAGGACGACCTTAGTACCGTTTCTCCTCCACACTGTTTACGGCTGCTCTGAGTCAAGCCCGGTATTGTTGCATTAGCACAAATACACTGACAGTGCTGGTTTATGAGTGTGTCACTGAGGAGACTGACTTTTACTGCTGTTTACATGAGACATGGAGACAGTGGAGGAAGGACAGTTGGGAGTCCTGGGATCAAGACAGGATAATGCATCTGCTGGCTGCCTCCCTACTCAGCAGGAGACAGAGCGAAGGACTCAGTTCTGTTTAAGTAGTAAGGTCATGTGCAGATCAGTGGTAGACTTCAGGCTAAGTTGACTTTTTCTCTGTGTGCCTCACATGGAGCCATGCAAAGACAAATGTAAATGCGTAGTAGAGAAGCCATCTTGTACCACTGAGAGATTTTTGCATGCATATCAGTTGCAATCAGAAAGCATTTTCAAGACCATTTAAATTTTTTTATTTTATTTCTCACATTTTTAGTGAATAGATGTTATATGGCTCAGGAATAGTTCATTCTATTTGGTCAGGCAGGAAGATGTTTTAATATAATAAACTAACTGTAAATTTGACTGAAAATAATTTAAACTCAAATTCATGTATTTATTTGTTTATGCATACCTGCAATAATCAGGTTATTGAACAGTCAGCAATTATTGGCTGTTATTGAAAAATAAACCCTTTAGGTGCATTCAAGATCCCGACCCTTTCTGCAAGGCCAAAACCATGTCTTTAACATTGGGAGGGACCCAATGTTATTGGGGGCAGGGTCACAAATGTAACAGTCCTTCTTATTTAAAGTCGGGATGAAGTGAAAGATGTGATGGTCTTTTCTTCTCGATTGTGATATCTCAGTGAACAGTGTTCATTTTGACAGCAAATTTTGATTTTGTTTTAGTCATATTTTAGTCATCGGAAATTGTTTTAGTTTTAGTCTAGTTTTAGTCGACTAAATATCATAAGATTTTAGTCAACTAAAATCTAATTTAGTTAAATTGTAATGCATTAAGCATTTCTCTAACAATGCACAGATCCAATACACTGATATACATCTGATATACTCTCTAAACTGTTCACTTAAGCGGACGGTTTTTGACCGTTCAAGTGCAAAAACACACAAAAGAGAGCTCAATTCAGTACTTGTCAGGGATTGACACACTTATCATTGAGGTACTATTATAGTTTTTGTTTGAAATTTTGATTAGATTCGATTTTTAGTTTTTCTGCTTTCATTGTAATTTTAGTTAAAAGTTTTAGTCATTTTTTTGTGTGTTTGTCTTTTAGTTTTTGCTTTTAAATGTCTATATAGTTTTTTATTTCTGTTTTAGGTTAAGCTAAAGTTGAAGTAAACTAGATGAAATAAATTAAGTTTACATTTTTTATATATTTACTTTATTTCAGTTAACGTTTATTTCAAGTAATGAAGATTTTTTATGGTTTTAGGTTTAGTTAACTATAATAACCCTTATACCTGTAAAATGTATTGAATAATGTGTCAAATAATGTTCTTAGTCTTTCCTTCCTGTGACAGAAGATACAGTAGTTTACTATGAATTGAATAGAAATTAAATTAAATACAGTTTATTGTGTAAACAAAATAATGACCAGGAAAAAATAATAATTATAAACCAGACTCTTATTCTGAAATGTCTGCAGCACTGTTGCAGGCTGCTCATTTAAGTTCAGATGAGGGAGACAAAATATGCATTTTTACAACCGTCTAAAACATACTACCATATAAACATTGTGTAGTAAACATTGTCATAATTCATCAACATCAGCTTATCAGCAATCGCTTGGCATAAATGTACACCATTCATTCTGAAGTGCTGCTGCGCGAGCCTGTAGAGTGCTCAACAGCGCCACTTTTTCCCGTGGTTAAATCAACACGTAACACTTCAAATGTGCGAATCTTCAACACAGGACAGCAGTCTGACTGGATATCTTCCCAAATCATCCCTCTCTATCATTTTCGTCTTGTTTTTATTCGTTGACGAAAATTAGAGTAGATTTTAGTCATAGTTTTAGTCATTCAAAACACATTTTTATTTAGTCATCGTCTCGTTTTCGTCCGTGAAAAAATGTCGTTGACGAAAATTATTCATCAATGAAATTAACACTGCAGTGAAACAGCTTCTTGAAAAAAAAAAAAAAATGTAGGATGGGACTTCATTTTATCCATGGGGAATTGATTGGATGGTTGTATGGATGTGGTTTGCTATTGCTGTGATGTCATGTGAGTGACAGGTTGTCCCACCCTCGCACCGACAGAAACATCATCAGAGAAGAGAAGAGATGGAGGGAGTTATTTTGATTAAAGATTAGGAGGGCACATGAATTTTATAATAAAATACAATAAATACTGTAATATTCCCCAAATTAAATTTAAATAAGAATTGTCCATTTTGATTTTGTGGTGACTTTAATTAAATATTAATATTTTTTTTAATTATATAATTAAAGCATTTAAAGTGATTTAAGGCAATAAAGAAAAAAGTAAAATATTAATTTTTAGAATTTATAAGTAATTCATTTGAAATATTTGCAAATAAATGATATATTTTCAATTCAAAAGAGTGAAGTTTGACAAAAAGCTGAGTATTTGCGTCACTTATTATTTTGATCATTTAACATTTGTATCTTAACACAGCTGTCAAATATTAAATGTTTAGCTTCTTCTTAGCTGACGCTTTTTCACTGGAAAAATTGAAGCTACAATTTGGAAATATTGAAAAAAAAAATGTTTGGAATATCCAGCAAGAGTAAAGCCCGTCTTTGATTTGATTGGCCATCTCAAACATTTTGACATTAACAAGTGCTGTTTTTGTCATCCTAACAACACAGAGCAGTGTATAATGGAGCACAGCAGAGCAGCATCACGAATGTCACACATTGGTAGAGGGGGCAATTTGGCCATATCTGATTATTGGAGTGGACTTGTCCCCCCTCAGTGCTTACAGTCTGGGTTTATAATGAGCGGCTGACTGTACATTATTTTTCGCATATTAACTGATAATATGTGACTATCCTAAAGTCAAGGTTCTTAGCAAATTAATCTCAATAATAATAACCTTTTCTCATTCCAGAGCCAGGTGGCAGAGAAGGGCCGAGAACTCAAGGAGCTGAAGGACAGCCTTTTTGTGTTGACCAAAGAAAAAGAGAAACTGGAGGGGGTGCGTGCTTTCGTTTTCATTTTCCGCAGGCCTCTCTGCCAATCTAAAAATGCAGTTGTTTTGCTTGCTTGTTGTTTTATTCTCAGGATCTGGTTTGGGTTTAACATATCTCTCTAATTGGGCCAGCAGTGCAAGTGAGTCCTTATTTTCCATTCAATTACCCTGGACCACAGAGAGGGACTCGTAGTCGAGGTACAACACAAAACTCGACGCTCGAGAAGCAAAATGACCCAATTTGAGGTTCAGACTAAATGAAATTGGCGCCTGCCGAAGACTTCAATAAAAGGCAGTGCTCTGCCTCCCTTTGAACAGGCAGAGGAGTTTTAATGAAGGGCCTAATTAAACTGTTTGTGTGAGGGTGGCGAGTTGCTCTACGCCGCTGCCGCTGCTCACTGTGGTGAGTGATGTATTGTCTGGACTCGAAGATAGAGGGAAGAAGGATGGAAAAATGGGACCTGACTCTGAATTATTGTCATGCCTGGCCTTAAATTAGACTTTGCTTTTAGTTTTGTCACTTTTAGCAAAATCACCCAGTTTAGCTTTTAATTTGCAGTCAAGTTTCAATTAGATCAGCTAATTAGCTATCGATTTCAGCCATTGTTCTTGAAGACAACCAAAACTTAACAGCCGTGATGTTTCCTGTGTCCCATCAGGAGTTGCAAAGGAGTGTCAGCAGGGAAGAAGAACAGGGAAAGAAAGATGGCAATCTGGACGTGCAGTCAGTTTTCTTGCAGTACCCGATGCCGTACCCTCAAGACGACCCATCTCCTCTGCTGGTCCCCCAGCGCCCCACTGATCTGATGTTTGGGAACCCATACTCTTCTACTGATTCCAGGGGTATCTATGATACTATCTCATCATTTGTTTCAGTTGTTCATTTTAAATAAGGCATGAAATCTATAAACGAGGGAAGACACGTCAGTAAGCGCACCATAGAATATAAGTGTGGCTGCATTTACCGTTGTTCAATTCAATACAATTCAATTCACATTTATTTGTATAGCTCTTTTCACGATACGTATCGTTTCAAAGCAGCTTTACAGAGAATGCATGTTAACATCACAATTTAAAGAATCTAGTTAGCAAATAATGTAATAATTTAGGCAATTAATTTACAATCACTGTTAGCAGTTTAACTGAAAGTAGAAGCATTGAGCTCCTGGAAAAATGATTTACATATTAACAATAATTAGGATATATAGAAATTTGGGAATGTGCATGAGAGATCAGTGCATCAGAGATTTTTTTTTCTGGGCCACATCTAGCCATTTCAGCAGGAACCTATGCAGCTGATAATTTTGCATGAGATATGTTCCTGTGCAGATTTCTCAACGGGTTTGTCATGCGGATTTGCAGCATTGACCAATATAAAGCCGCTTATGGCACTTTTGCGACTCGGCTTGGCTAGGCTCGACTCGCTTTACTTTAGCTCGGTTTGCTTTTCCACTGCAGTTTAGTACTGCTTCAAAGAGGGTGGGATTATAGACTCATCGTTATAGTTGTGCCGCCAATACTGCCATTTGGTTTGGTGTCTCGTGTCACAAATTCAATGACGCCGGTAGTGACGTTTTCTGACCAAACATTGATCTGTAGTGTTTACACATCACAACCAAGGTGGTACTATTTAAATGAGCTGTACCGAGCCATACCATGCAGTGGAAAAGCGCCATAAGTTTGAAAGTGAGCTTTAAATCACAACACTACTGATGGTAGACAGTGGAGCAATTTTTTTGCCTGTGATATCTCACTAAAATTTCGCTAATATGACTGCACATTAAAACGTATTTTGCCACTAATCTTAATTGTTTAATAGAGTGAAACAGTTGGGTTCCGGAAGTAAAAACTCCATTTATTTTCTCCATAAGGACATTGATTTAATAACTTATAAACCTTTAAAGACAGACCTACTGTGAGCTACGAGGTTGTTAATCTGTGGTATTTGATTCTGCTGAAACTTCTGCTGAAACTACATTACCCATGATGCTGTACAGAAAATTACACCAATTAGGGTAAAAAAAAAAAAAAAAAGCAGTACACTCCAAAATAATGTATATACAGTATATATATATATATATATATATATATATATATATATATATGTATATACAGTACAGTCCAAAAGTTTGGAACCACTAAGATTTTTAATGTTTTTAAAAGAAGTTTCGTCTGCTCACCAAGGCTACATTTATTTAATTAAAAATACAGTAAAAACAGTAATATTGTGAAATATTATTACAATTTAAAATAACTGTTTTCTATTTGAATATATTTCACAAAATAATTTATTCCTGTGATGGCAAAGCTGAATTTTCAGCATCATTACTCCAGTCTTCAGTGTCACATGATCCTTCAGAAATCATTCTAATATGCCGATCTGCTGCTCAAGAAACATTTAATGTGTACAATTGTACAAAATATTTGTGTACAATATTTTTTTTCAGGATTATTTGAAGAATAGAAAGTTCAAAAGAACAGTGTTTATTTGAAATCTAATCTTTTGTAACATTATAAATGTCTTTACTGCCACTTTTGATTGATTTAATGCATCCTTGCTGAATAAAAGTATTCATTTCTTTAATTTCTTTTCAAAAAAATAAAAATAAAAATTCTTACTGACCCCAAACTTTTGAACGGTAGTGTATAATGCTACAGAAGCTTTGTATTTCAGATAAATGTTGTTCTTTTGAACTTTCTATTCATCAAGGAATCCTGAAAAAAAAAAAAAAAAGTACACAACCGTTTTCAACATTGAAAATAATCATAAATGTTTACTGAGCAGCAGATCAGCATATTAGAATGATTTCTGAAGGATCATGTGACACTGAAGACTGGAGTAACGATGCTGAAAATTCAGCTTTGCATCACAGGAATAAATTACTTTGTCAAATATATTTAAATAGTACACAGTTATTTTAAATTGTAATAATATTTCACAATATTACTGTTTTTGACTGTATTTTTACTTAAATAAATGTAGCCTTGGTGAGCAGACGAAACTTCTTTTAAAAACATTAAAAATCTTAGTGGTTCCAAACTTTTGGACTGTACTGTATATATATATATATATATATATATATATATATATATATATATATATATATATATATATATATATATATATATATGTATGTATGTATGTATGTATATATATGTGTGTGTATATATATATATATATATATATATATATATATATATGTATATATATATATATATATATATATATATATATATATATATATATATATATATATATATATATATATATATATATATATATATATATATGTGTGTGTATGTGCATATTTTGCAGTAAACTTAAAATATGTTTTTTTTTTTTTTTTATACATATAAACATTTGTAAATGAGTAGTTTTTAGTTTGATTATGCTGTTTGCAATGCTTCATGGGATTGTTGTTCTTTCCCTCACTAAAACCGTTAAGTACACAGTCTTGTACTTTTGTTTTTTTGGCTGATTTTCAAAATCTTTTTTGCTTCAGTAGGGTTGTGATTCACCCTGTAGCTGTTTGGCTTAGTTCATGACTTATATCTCTTTCGTTTGAAATTTTGTATTTAATATAATGACAGTAAAACATGTCTGACCTAAGGCTTTAAATACTTTTTGGGGCCACTGTACATGCTTATATTTGTTTGAGCTATGGGGTTTTCTCGAGGTATAAATCTAGATATTAAGGCATTAAAACGTTTCCTTTCCTGACAGATGGAGCCGATGGAGAGTTCTCTGATGACCAGATGCCCCGACTGCCCCCAGTTGGGCCCCCATCCTGGGACAGCAATGTGGTGTGCATACAGCCCGCCCGTAACCTCAGTCACCCTGATGGACTGGAGGAACCAGAGGAGCCACAGAGCACTGTGAGTTCATTAGGGTTGCCTCAACGTTAGAAGTGATATAGAGGTGGGATTAAGGTTTTAATCAAGTCAGAACTGCAGATGGGTTTAAATTCTTCCCAAATCTCTGTCTTTCTTTTATCTGCCCTTCTCTCTCCACTGTGCTGGCCTCCGGCAGGGCTTAGCTAAGCTGGCGTTATTAAAGCCTTGGTAACCCAGAGCAGACCCATTAAGGAAGTGCTCACGCTCGCAACTAATTGAACTCATTAGCCTTGCTTGGATAACGGTGGATATACCTAACTAAACATGGAAGAGCTTCAGTCAGTTGCTGTAAAACAGTCACTTTTCATTTAAAGTGACTTGAGGCCTATTCACATCAAGTTTGATGTGACTGAAATATATGAAAGTATAAAACCATTTTAAACACAAATTATTCTTTCTTAAATTGATAGTTCACCCAAAAATGTATATTGTCATCATTACTAAAGCCTGTATGACTTACTTTCTTCTGCAGAACATAAAAAGGATATTTTTAAAAATATTTTTTGGACACATGATGAATGCCCAAAATAATTGAGTTTAATTGTATGCTTTTTTTTTTTTTTTTTTTTTTTTTTTTGAGTGAACGAAGCAGATTAAAATGGAAAAATACAATTTTTAAGCTATATGACAATGTAGCATACTACTAAAATATTTAAAAAAAAAAATGGAAGCCAGTATACGGTATATATACAGTATATATTCCTTTCCTTCAATCCTGAGTAAAATGTTCAATATTTATTTGAGCTGTCCAGATGTGCATTTCCTACTCAGTGACTCGCTGCTTAATCACATAGTATGATGCATTGTTTGTTCCCGGAACTGTAGCAACATGGTTACAACTCTGGTGTTTGAATCACCAACAATATAGGACTGACGTTAATGATGTCACACGCAGGTAGAGGAGTAATAAATTCTGCTAATTAATGATTATTATTCATTTACACAAACAACAAAAAGCTGTTTGAGTGCCAGAGTGGCTTCCTCTGTTATTTCTGTGGCATCTTAGGACTTTACACTGTTTTTGATCCACATTGTTTAGCTTTATTTGATGTTTGATTCATCACAGGTTCCCTCTTACGTAATACTCCGGGGTTCCCTTACACATTTACACGCATATGCACAGTCTTCAAATACACAGCTGATTGTTGACGCGCTAAAATGTGTTGATTGAAATGTTTATATATTTAAATGGAATGAAAGAAATCTAATTTACTGCATGTCAGCTTGCTTACACATCATACTAAAAAGTAGGGCCGCATGATATATCAAAATTATTGAAATATTGTAAATGTAAATGACTTGCAATAGCTGAATTATTTTAACTTTTTCCCGTGCCAAATTTCCATCATTTATGAGACAACGCTTCCCCGACATTGACTCAATTTCCCAGCTTCCTGTATGTTCACTGTTATACGATAGAGGGCGCTATTATGCATCTTCTGAAAGAGTACTGAATCTCCTGATCAAAACACAGGCGAAGAAGCAGAAACAAGCGATGGTATCTGTAAGCAGATGCATATGTAAAATAACATGATCATCAACATTAATCACAAATCAAAACTGCCTAACGTTACCGAATGCTATAGGACTGTTGCAAGTTTTGGGGGTGTTGATGGACTTAACCTACTCCATCTATGTTTTGATCATCATTCTGAATCTGATCCAGATGTAGTCTTTGACAAAACGCAATTTTGAAAATGTTTTTTTTTTTTTTTTTATGAAACTTACTCACATTCACACAAAAAAATGCATGAAGCTAGAATAAAACGTTTTTGTTTAAATGATCAAAAATGCTGGCGTTGGCTGGCAACTTTTTTTCAGAAATGCTGGTGGGGAAAGATTTAATGTGCCTATTCCAAATATTTACGAAAAGTGAAAGTTTTAGTTCGACGCAGAGAATAGACTGGACACATGACTTATATATGCGTGACATGCTTAATGTTAAAAAGTGTTAAGCACAATAAACCGCATAAAAAAACTTGACGCGTTACTCGTGCGCACACTCATGCACACAGAAAGTTCTAACACCGCCTCTCGGACAGCGTGTGGTCACAAATACAGTTCTCTTCCACAGCTTATACAGTGCACAGCATAAATGAGTACACCCCCTCTGAACAAATACAAAAGATGTATTTTCTTTATGATCACTAACACAATTCATGGAAAGATGGTAAAACTAAAATGTATTAAACATATACATAATAAAAACTGAGAAATATATATCAATAATAGCCATAAAATAAGTAAATTAGTCCATTTTGTTTAAATTAAGGATTGCAGAAATGAGTACACCCTAGATTTAATTCAACAAATGTATAATATTCTTGCACTTAGTATGCCCTCCATCATTTTGAATATACTGCTCTGACCCTTCTTGGCACAGAGTGTACAAGTTCATGACAAATTGTCACATCTGTCCTGTTTAACTCCTGGATGATGAGCTCCTCAAATGCCCATATCTTTAATGGGGAGTGTTGCTCAACTCGTCTCTACAGAATCCCCCACAGGTGCTCAAGAGTGTTAAGATTGAGTGCAATACATGCCCACAGAAGGTTTTTCTCCTCATTGTCATGTTGAAAAAATGCCCAACAATGCAGGGAATGAGGAAAGGGTAGCATCTTCTGTTTCAAGTTTGTGTATTAAATTACACAGTGGTGTGGGAATTCATGACAGCATTGATAAAGCACAACCTCCTCACACCTTTAGCACTCATACATCCCTATATAAGAGCTTTACTACCACTGAACTTTACTGTGCGAACCAGGCACTTCTCACTGTACTCCTCCTCTAGCAACACCATAACATTCTGGATGCTGTTAGATCCGAAATGATTGATTTGGTCTCATGAGACCAGAGTATTGTTTCCAAGAATCGATATTTTGTAAATATGGGCTTCGGAAATGGCTAACTGACTAACTGATTATGCTTTAGCTACAGTAGGTAGTTCCAGTGAGAACAACAACCATGCATGTCATTTCTGCAGGCTGCATCTTACTCTGTGAGATAAACAGTCACTCTTTTCATAGCTTTTCTGGCTCTGAGACACTCGCTTGGTATTTCTCCTGCTCTTTGTCTAACAAAAAAACCCCTCATCACTAAATGAAAGCTTAAAATGAAGGCCTGATTATTTCTGTTATTTTTGCTATATTTTCATGCTTAAAACAATGATTTTTTCCTCTTGTACCACTGTCCTCTTTTGTGCTAAGAAATAAGTCTCCTGACAGTTCTCTCCCAAGTGGTTCCATTGTTGTCAGCATTAAGTCTGAGAATGATTCAGTGGGCTATATAACACTTTTAATTGTCAAGAAATTACTTCTCTTTAAATGTTTTGGTTCAACATACTTACCTGTTGATCAAACATTGCCTTAAACTTACACAAGAACTTTTTTATTTCGTTTTATTTAGTAACTTTCAGGAGGGTGTACTCATTTTTGCTACACAACATTTTATTCACCTCGATAAGAAAATCTTATTTTCCTGAATAATTTTGACATGCTGCTTTGGTAATTGATTAAGCAGACTTGCTGGAACATTATATATCCAAAGAACCCTAACATGTCTTCTAAGTAATTGAGTAATTGCTGACTTTCAGAAGTTTCAGAGAGGGTGTACTCATTTATGCTGTGCACTGTATGGCCAAATACACACAAAATGATGTGGAAATGCCTGTATGGATGGAACTTGCGACTCTTTTAGGAAACACAGTCCAGTTCATTAACTAATACATTATGATTTCCTCCTACATAATTGCATATGTTTAGACAGATATTAATCATTCACAGTGAATTGTCTAATACTGGTTTTTAGGTGGTTTACGGTTTTTGCTTTTGTTGACAGGAAATGTTTTTCTTCTCTCCCCAGCAAACTAATGATCAGCCCACAGCCACTGACCCTGCAGAATTCCTCAATGATGGACAGATACCGTTCTGCTTTGAACCCAGGTAAGAACGCGCACACACACACACAAAAACCTCACGGCTGTTACCCATCATGTGGTTGCGCTTTGGTTGTGGTGTGAATATGTGCGTTAGCTCAATGGCCCACCCACATCGCCTTCACACAGATGCTGTTTTACTGCCGTTTACTCTCCTGTTGGTCCAGCACCAACTTATTCACAAACAAACACATCATACCAAGTTTTATCCTCATTCAGTTTTTCAAGCTTTTGTTTTTTTGTTTATTTTATCAGTTTATGTTCTCTCTCTTGCAGTGGGGAGCAGAAGCGCTGTCCGCTGTGTGAAGTGATCTTCCCTCCTCATTACGACCAGTCGAAGTTTGAGGAGCACGTGGAGAGCCACTGGAAGATCTGCCCCATGTGCAGCGAACAGTTCCCTCTCGACTGCGACCAGCAGCTCTTCGAGAAGCACGTCCTCACCCACTTCGACAGTAACGTGCTCAACTTCTAGTCGAGAAAAAAAATACTTGCCTCTACATCACATTCACATTTGTGTTAGTTAACAGCCACTTTCAACAGCATGTTTATCTTTGAGCATTCATCTGTAGAGAACTGATTCTTTATTTAAACACAGTCAAGGTGAAGTTTGGATACTGTTAATGAGTTCCAAATGACTGAAAGATGGAATTGGGTGGCGTTTTAGGGTCTTTTATTTATGTGCATTTTAGTTGGGGATTAATCCTGTCTATAGGACTGTACTGTTTATTATAGCTCACTTTAACGCCTCTCATATCAAGTTAGCAGGGCAGGTGGTAAGGAATACTTTAAGAACACTGAGCAAATGTCATTCTGTTGAGAACTGTCCCCAGGTTCCATAGGTAAGTCGAGTATCGCCTACAGCTTTTTCTGTCAGGGCATATATGTGACCAGCTAAGAGGGTGATTCTATATTATAAAATTATTTTAGAATAAACTTTTAAAGATAAACCTTGATAATCAAGTTATTTGAGTTAGTGTTTTTTTTCCTTTATCTATTTAAATCACTTATTTTAATTGAGTTGCATGCTCACATTTCCTGTGCACTGAAATCACAAACCTTTTTTTGTTGTTGTTGTTCCTTTTCTTTAGTTAAATACATTTGGTCTCTTACTGTGTGAGTGTGTCTTACATACTTGATCTAAACTAATAAAGATTTACTGAAGCAATATTTGTGGAGTTATGTGGAGTTAATATATGTGGAGTTAACATTTAAAACATTTACCTTGGCTTACCCAAACTGTAAAACCTGATTTTGAGGATTATCAGTAATACATAGTACATTTATTAATAATAATAAAACAATAAGAATACATTTATAACAGTATTATTAGGCACCTATTGTAATTGTTGGTGTTCTTATTCTTCTTCTTCCGTTTCCGGTCGGGAAGCCTATGGCAGCCCATAGAACCGCTTGTGGGAAAGTTATGAAATTTGGCACACTGATAGTCTGAACTGTCACCATAGCAAATTTTGAGTCTCTAACTCAAACCCTCTAGCGCCACCAACTGTCCAAAGTTGCGCTCATGTTTATGTTAAAGGGTTTGTTCAACCAAAAATGAAGATTTTGTCATTTATTACTAACCCTCATTTCGTTCTACACCCGTAAGACCTTTGTTCATCTTCAGAACACAAATTAAGATATTTTTGATGAAATTGAGAGGTATATGACTTGTCCATGGACAGCAATAAAATCAATGTCCAGAAAGGTACTAAAGACATTGTTAAAATAGTCCATGCGACTACAGTGTCCTTAATTTTATGAAGCGACAAAAATACTTCTTGTGCGCAAAAACAAAACAAAAATAATGACATTATTCACCGTCTTCTCTTCCCTGTCATTATCCTTATGCAATTGCCGCAGTGAAGGCTTCCGTGTTTACGTCCGAATGCCGGCCGGCTCATTATTGGCCAAAGCTGCACATGTCAGCAGCACGACGCATGTGTGTGATGCTGATGCAGGAGCTGGCCAATAACGAGTCAGCGTTCTGATGTAAACAGTGTAAGAATGACACAGAAGAGAAGATATTGTTGAATAAAGTCATTATTTTTGTTTTGTTTTGGCGCACAAAAAGTATTCTCGTCACTTCATAACATTAAAGGTCCTGTTTTTTTTGTGTTTTTTTGAAGCTTTGATTGTGTTTATAGTGTGCAATATAACATGTGTTCATGTTTCGCGTGTAAAAAAACATAGTATTTTTCACATAATTTACTTATCTGTATACCGCTGTTTCCACTGTCATAAAAACGGGCTGATGACTTCCTTGTTCTATGAAGTCCCTCCTTCAGAATTACGTAACGAGTTCTGATTGTGCCAGCGGTTCCTGTGTTGTGATTCGACAGCAGCTTAGCGAACCTTGCCCGGAAAGGTCACGCCTCTTACCATAACGTGGAGATGCACGCGCTCAGTGTTATTGTAAACATGTCTTTAATTTTACCCTATCAATTTGAGCCGGAATCAGACCCGGTGATTGGACTGCGGGATGAAAATAACAGCGTTTCGACGACATGGCGACAAACACACTCTACAAACGCAACTCTTGTGTATTCTTGTGGGCGGAGGTTAGTCAAAAAACTGTTTTAGTGACGTCATTAAAGAAGGAAGTAGAGGGATGTAGTCCAAACTGGCCGTTCGATGTAGGCGACTTCTGTTAAATAAAATATCTCGCTTGGCATTGAACTTTGAGCTTTAAAATTTTACAGATTTTATTCATATTCTAACAACAACATTACACACTAACTAAAGTTTGAAACATGGGATCACGAAGAACGGGACCTTTAAGGTTGAACAGCTGCAGTCACGTCGACGGTTTAAGCGATGTCTTTAGTACCTTTCTGGACCTTTAAAGAG
Organism: Megalobrama amblycephala; assembly: GCF_018812025.1. NCBI lineage: Eukaryota > Metazoa > Chordata > Actinopteri > Cypriniformes > Xenocyprididae > Megalobrama > Megalobrama amblycephala. Next base: position 15,085,955 of record NC_063056.1, read on the forward strand.
TCATAAACCTCTCGGATTTTATCAAAAATATCTTAATTTGTGTTCCGAAGATGAAATACGGTCTTACAGGTGTGGAACGACATGAGGGTGAGTAATTAATAATTTCATTTTTGGGTGAACTAACCATTTAATAACTTTTGAACTGTAAGGGCTAGAAACGAAATGATTTTTTCCTCTGATTCCTTGGCTCAAGATATATATAATGTGTGTATGTGTAAGTGTATAATACATATTAAATGCACATTTTAAGCCTGATATATATACAAAAAAAATCCTGGAGGGAATAAATGACAGAAAATTCATTAAACAGATCAAAGGCCATTTTAATATTTAAAATGTAACCAGGTTTACATTTACGAAGCAGCTTTTTTTTTTTTTTGAATTTTGAATTTTGTTGCAGAAAATGTCACCAGCTCCAAAACAACAACTGGTGTCTGACTTCATTACATGTAGGAACATTGTTGTCCAGAAACTTAAGAAAATATAATTTAAATCACTCACATTGAGACAATACAATAAGTACACAATATATCAAATACTTCCCTCTATACTGGCAGTGTAATACTGTTACAATGTTGCATCTAAACCGACACTGCAATTCCAACAACATTAACGTCCATGCAGTGATGTCATAATGAGTGATTGGCAGGCCCTGATCTGGCTGTGATCTCTGGAGGGTCTGGCAACTCTATACCACCCACAAGTCCAAAAACAAGTCAAGTACCTTTCCAATTCAAATGTATGAGTCCACACTTGAATATCTTTGGGTTGGCTGTAACTATACATCTTCCCAATGACAGGTTAGGGGTATAAAGGTCACACGGACAACACCAGAGACGAGTCAGAATCAGGGCGAATACGCAATCTCAATCACTTGGCTACACATATACTGTACTGGAATGCTGTGGTGTACCACAATTCAAGGCAACCAGTTTCAATAATCTCACATCTAATAAGCACACTGGAGGTATAGCAAAAGAATGAATTCCCTTAGCTAGAAAAAAGAAGAAGAAGAAGAAAAACCTTAGAAGCAGAAACCTCCAAAGTGCCATATTAGTCCTTTGAATTTCGCAGCTGATTTGCAGACAACGTACTGCAACATCAGACTTGTTGGCAATACAAAATGCCCTAAACAGGTTGGCAACTGGTCACTACAAAGTGCTTTATGTTCTTCACCAGATCGCCTAAAGATCGCTGTGGAGTTCTAGAACGCTCCAGAGGCTCTAGAACACTCCGGCCACAGCGGACCCGGGAAGCGTGTAACAGCCTACTCTAAAATACTAACAGATAAGTCGGGCAGGATTATGGTTGTGAAATGCTGGCGATTTGTCACCTGAGAGTCATTTGGTGCTTTTCTGAGATTAACAGAAAGGGGGAAAGCACTACGGAAAAACTGCACATCCATAATCGATCCACATCGTCATCTCTGAAGTTCGGATGAAAATATACAAAATAAAACTTAGGAATAAAGTATAGAATTTAGATCTGACTATGAAAGCTAATAGAATATAGTTATATACACAATCTGTAGCTATGAATGTTGCTTATATGGGGTAGATATTGTTACATTTCAAACATTCAGACTTTTCAAGGCTTTCCTGTCTTTCAGTTTCTCACAAAGTGATCAACGTCACGCTGAATCGTCACTTTTCTTCCGTTCGGCGAGAGGCTGGTTATCTAATCGCGCTTCTCTCCTTTCCAAACATATCATCAGTCTTTTACAATAAGCACCTTGCATAAAAAATAAGACAAGGAACATAAAAAGAATTATAGCGAATGTGCAAAAATACAAAACTGTGAACTCTAATAATAAGCAATAGAAACAATACAAAATGAAAAAAAAAAAAAAAAAAAAAATTAAAGCATGCAATTCAGAGTGTAGTGTTTTGAAGGATGGTTGAATCAAATCCTCCTCATGGAGGTACAGAATGATACAGGGATTCAGGGAGTCTTCCTTCAGGAAGAGGAATATAAAAAGATTAAAGTTTCCTCCTCATGAGGAGTGGAATGAAAAGGGAAAATGGAGTCTTACTCTTAAAAGAGTAAAATAGAGTATATTTTTTGGATGTCCTCCAAAAATCTGAGGACAAGACGGATCAGCCATAGCTGCTGGTGTGGATGGATATGGAACTGTTCAGTTTGTATTGTATGTACATGTGTGTGGATGCGTTTTGTATTTTACATGTGTGTGTGTGCATGTGTGATGTTGGCACTCTCTACTGCTGCATCTTGCGGATGATGTCCGCAGAGACGGGCGGGTGGAAGTTGATGGTGTGGTGTCGAAGCCCCTGAGAGCTTTTGTAACTTTTACCACACCGGCACTTAAAGGGCTTGCGAACGCGGATCTGTGTGCGGTGGCCGTTCTTGGCGTGGTACTTGATACCATTCACATTCTGCAAAAGAGAAAAGCAGAAAACAGAGAATCATCTAGTATCCACAGCAGATATTCACGATAATTGACTGCAGGAAAAATTCAACAATTCAAGTAATTTTTCATTGACCCACAAAACTGTATTTTAAATTTTAAATGAATTAATACTAAATATTTATAATATATAAACTACTACTTGAAGGTTTGAGGTCAATAAGATTTTTTAAAGAAATTAATACTTTTATTAAACTGATCAAAAGTGACAGTAAAGACATTTATAATCTTACAAAAGATTTCTAATTCAAATAAATGCTGTTTTTTTTTTGTTTGTTTTTTTTTACTTTCTATTCATCAATGAATACTGAAAAAAATGTATGAGTTTCCAAAAAATATTAACTGCTTTCAACACTGATAACAATAAGAAATGTTTCTTGAGCAGCAAATCAGCATATTAGAATGATTTCTGAAGGATCATGTGACGCTGAAGAATGAAAATGTAACTTTTATTTTATTTTTTTGCTAATATGGGATGAAACTTGGTGACTTCTATCGCATTAGCTATGTGAACACACAAAAAATTCAAGGGCATGATTCGAATATGTCAAAAATGAATGAATGCAATTAGAAATTAATGGGAAATACAAAAAAATACCAAAACTCAGAGAAACTTTTGGTGGTACAAACTACAAATCAGCCACTGTACAAAAAAAAAGTGCACAGCAATGAAGGGGTGACACTCCAAAATGTCAAGAGTGCAAAATAGACAAGAAGTTCCAATCAACTAAAGATGTTAAAAATCTGCCTGAAAGAGGACGAGTGTCTAAATCGTCCTAATGCGTGGTGAGGAGGAAAGTTTGAGTGGCCAAAGACTCTCCAAGGATCACAGCTGGAGAATTGCAGAGATTAGTTGAGTCTTCAGTCTCAGAAAGCCTAAAAAAATATCAAAAGCACCTACATCCCCACAAGTTGTTCGGTGTAGTTTCAAGAAAAATCCTCTGCTCTCATCCAGAAACAATCCCCAGCATATTCAGTTGTCAGTCAAGACTGGAACTTCAAACGGGACCGGCTTCTATGGTCAGATGAAACTAAAAAAATAGCTTTTTGGCAGCAAACCCACCAGATGGGTTTGGTGCACACATGGATAAAAAGTACCCCATGCCCACGGTTAAATATACTGCTGGATCTTTAATGTTGTTGGCCTATTTTTCTGCTGGAGGTCCTGGACATCTTGTTCAGATACATGGTATCATGGATTCTATCAAATACCAACAGATAAAAATTCAAAACTTGACCGCTTCAGCTAGAAATCCAGTAATGGCCCGTGGTTGGATCTTCCATCAGGACAATGATCCAAAACAAACATCAAAACAACACAAAAATGTGTCACTGAGCAAAAAATGAAGCTTCTGCCATGGTCTTCCTAGTCCCCTGACCTGAACCCTAAAGAAAATGAGTGAAGTGAACTGAAGAGAAGAAGCACTACCATGGAGCTGGAATCTGAAGGATCTGGAGATATTCTGCATGAAGGAATGGTCTCTGATCTCTTGTCAGGTGTTCTCCAAACTCATCAGGCATTATAGAAGAAGAGTGAGAGCTGTTTTCTTGGCAAAAGGAGGTTGCAAAAAGTATTGAATAAAAGGATTTTGTAGGATTTCTAATCAGGAAGTGAAAAGAATCCACATTAAAAGTTCTTTTAGCCAATGGAATGGTTTTGAGGTCCAATTCCAGGGAGGAACTGACAGAATTGTTCATGAAAACGGCACAGAGAGCACATCTGCAGCCTACGCTGTGCAAACAAATGTTGTTTTACAATCCAATTCAATTATCACAAGTTTTAAATTCTGTATTGACATTATAACATCATTTATCAATAATATGATCTGTGACTAAAAATGCACTTTAATAATTCCAGACATATAAAACATCCAGTGTTGTGTGAAATCATGAAGAAACCCGTCAGCTGTTTGACAGAGGTGGAGACCAGACACTGACTGAAGCCAAATAAACCCACATCTAACAGTACATCTGAACATGCAAAGACACCCTCATGGCTGTCATCATCCATTTCCTCTCTCTCTTATTGAATGCAGCTCTCACAGGCTGCACATCATTTATCTCAGCAGCCAGAACCAGATGGCAGTGGAAAATCTCATAAAACACACAGGCTTTGCAGTGGACTGCATGTATGTCTTAAAAATGTACGTCAAGCTACCAGTCTTGTCCATAAGACAGCTCTTAGTGTTAATAAACTCTTTGACGGCTAAACAATGAGAGGCCAGCATTCACTGTTTGATCATATTTGTGCCACTGGTGATTGGTACTGTTTATAGATACAGATGTGTGCTGTAAACTTGCTTTTTAGAGAATGAAATCCTAATAAACAGGTTTAAATAATGGCAATACATTAATCTTCAAATATGCATTAAAATAATAAGAAAGAATATTTTAAATAAAATATATTAAAAATATATTACAAATGATTTAAATAAATTCTAATAAAAAGTTATAAAATATATTTACTTTTTAATAAAAATAATTCTATAAAAATTATATTAAAATATATCAGTGGTTCCCAGACTTTTTCTGTCTGGTCCCCCTTTTGTAGAGAAAAAATATTTTCAAGTCCTGCATGCAGCCACATAAAGACACTCTCAGACATGAACTTACTTGCAAAATCCTATAGGATTTATTTCAAACATTGCAATTAATAAAGTACTATAACTTCTCAATATCCAGGTTATATAAGGTAATATAAGGTTCTCTTCGTGTTTGTGATGTTAAGTCTCAAAGTGATGTCTTGTTCGGGTTCATACTGTCAGAAGCTAATACAGTATTTTGAGCATTCAGCATCACTGATTATAACTGCTTTTGACACCTTGTTTTGGTAGTTGTGACGTTTGAAGTAGATGCATCGTCTGTTACTCCACAATAAGTCATCTTGAGGTTATAAAATATGTAAAATTAATATTTTGTGTTTAATTACTTACTTTTGTGGTAAGTAGGCACATAATAAGCGGGATAATTTCGCAGTATGGTCTTGTATCACCCTAAAGAGGTTTATTTTGCATAACCTGCTGACTTTACACTATTCCTTAGCCTTGCCACTCCCCCCTTTTTATAACTTCCATAGACTTTAAACAAAATGATGGACCATGCACCTTCACATTCTACCATTGTTGAAAAGTGAAGCCGCTGTGGTGAGAAATCAAGTCCCCTCTGGAATCAGGTCAACGGACTTTTAATGTGTAGTATTTTTAGCGACGAGAATGCTTTTTGTGTGCCAAAAAAACAAGATAACGACTTTTCAACAATATCTCATGATGGCTGATTTCAAAACACTTCTTCGGAGCTTTACAAATCTTTTTTTTCGAATTAGTGATTTGGATCTCCTATCAAACGGCTACACTGCTAAATCATGTGACTTTGGCGCTCCGAACCACTGATTCGATTCGTAAAGCTTCAAAGCTTCATGAAGCAGTGTTTTGAAATCGGCCATCACTAGATATTGTTGAAAAGTCTTATTTTGTTTTTTTGGCACACAAAAAGTATTCTCGTCGCTTTATAATATTAAGGTAGAACCACCGAACTCACATGAACTGATTTAAATATGTTTTTAGTACCTCTATGGATTTTGAGAGGTTCAGTGGCTTTGCTCTCAATTGAGGCCTCACTGAGCCATCGGATTTCATCACATTATTTTAATTTGTGTTCTGAAGATGAACGAAGGTCTTACGGGTGTGGAACGACATGAGGGTGAGTAATAAATGACAGAATTTTCATTTTTGGGTGAACTAACCCTTTAATGTAATCATCATCATGCAATAGTGAAATAGGTTATAATTAGTCAAGATATCACAATAACAACTTTTAATCAGGCATTACCGCCTGGGTCCTAAAGGAGACCCGATTCCTGGGGGGAACACGATTTCTCATGACACCACCAATGTCCAAATATGGCATTGACATCTTGGAGCCCGAGCCTGTGCAGTAGTGAACTCGGAGCGCAGTAGTTAGCATGAAGTGGGGTTGCGGTATCAAAGCCCCACCCACACTCACGCAGAATCGGTTAGTACAGTTTACTGCAGAACAACTCATTATGTTGGTGTGAAATAAGCAGTTATGGAAATGTAGAAATTCAAGTTAAAGCTCCAATCTCCTCCTGAAAATCCTGAAAAAGTTTGTTGGTGGCTCAGAGAAGCTGTCAATCTCAGCTGTCAATCAAGACGTCAAACCCCCGGATTTATACCGTAGCATCAAATAACTAACTAAAACCATACTTATTTAAAAAACGAACACTCGAACTTACATCAGCATGATAAAAACTACCTATAATGACAGAAACCATCTTTGGAAAAAATTATTTAAAGTGTAATTTGATTGTTTATTTTGTCTCACGTCCCATTAAAGGTGCCACTGAACGTTTTTTTTACAAGATGTAATATAATGCTGTGTTCACACCAAACGCGAATAGAGCGTCTGGCGCGAATGATTTTAATGTTAAGTCAATGTAAAGACGCGTTTACGCGCGTCTGGAGGTCTCGCGGCGCGAATGAGGCGTTTAGCGCCAGCGCGGAAGACGCAAATTCGCCTCATTCGCGCGTCTAGTTCCCGCGAATTGAGCGTTTTGTGCGAATGGTGCTTTTTGTGCATTTAGCGTTTGACGCGAATTCGCGTCTGACGCCCGAGTTGAAAAATTTGAACTTTGGCGTAAATTCGCGCCGCGTTAACCAATCAGGAGCCTGCTTGCTGCTGTGGCGGCAGGCCCGCCCGGAGTCACTCATTCAAAATGGAGGAACGACTGATATTATCAGTGAGCAGTCACCCAGAGATTTATGACACAAGTTCATACTTCAGACAGGAATAAAAAGGACCTCGCTTGGAAGAGTGTCGGTGAGGAGATTGGGCTACCTGTTAAGTTGTAAATACACATTTTACTTTTGAGTCACGTACAAGTTTATCGACCCGCGGCCTTCCCGCGACGCTGACCCCTATGCCGCTGTTCTGCTCTCCAGAGCAAATACAAAGCGGTAGCTCTCTCGATGAACGCACGATCAACATCAGCCATCTTGCAAACAGACAACTGCCTAGCACTTGCCCCTCCCACAAGAAGCGGATTTCGCCTCGGACGCGCGTCAATTTCGCTTCAAACGCTTGTTTTTTTACGCGCGTCTATTTCGCTCTAGACGCGCGAATGCATTCAAAATGTTCAAGCGGCAAACTAGATGCGGTAGACGCGAATTTGCCGTTCCATTCGCGTTTGGTGTGAACGCAGCATAAGTCTAAGGTGTCCCCTGAATGTGTCTGTTAAGTTTCAGCTCAAAATACTCCATAGATTTTTTTTTTTTTTTTTAACTGCCTATTTTGGGGCATCATTAACTATGCACCAATTCAGGGGCTGCTGGCCCTTTAAATCTCATGCTCCCTGCCCATCGAGCTTGCGACTCTATAATACAGTGCATTTACAAAGTTCACACAGCTAATATAACCCTCAAATGGATCTTTACAAGATGTTCGTCATGTATGCTGCATGCATGCTTCGGGTCATGTGAGTATAGTATTTATTTGGGTGTTTATATTTGATTCTGAACGAGTTTGATGGTACTCCATGGCTAAAGCTAACATTACACACTGTTGGAGAGATTTATAAAGAATGAAGTTGTGTTTATGAATTATACAGACTGCAAGTGTTTAAAAATGAAAATAGCGACGGCTCTTGCCTCCGTGAATACAGTAATAAATGATGGTAACTTTAACCACATTTAACAGTACATTAGCAACATGCTAACGAAACATTTAGAAAGACAATTTACAAATATCACTAAAAATATCATGATATCATGGATCATGTCAGTTATTATTGCTCCATCTGCCATTTTTCGCTGTTGTTCTTGCTTGCTTACCTAATCTGATGATTCTGCTGTGCACAGATCCAGACGTTACTGGCTGCCCTTGTCTAATGCCTTTCATAATGTTGGGAACATGGGCTGGCATATGCAAATATTAGGGGCGTACACCCCGACTGTTACGTAACAGTCGGTATTATGTTGAGATTTGCCTGTTTTTCGGAGGTCTTTTAAACAAATGAGATTTATATAAGAAGGAGGAAACAATGGAGTTTGAAACTCACTGTATGTCTTTTCCATGTACTGAACACTTGTTATTCAAATATGCCGAGGTAAATTCAATTTTTTTATCTAGGGCACCTTTAAATTAAAAAGAGGGTGGGGTTTATGACCTATACTGCAGCCAGCCACCTGGGGGCAATCGAAATGCTTTGGCTTCACTTTTCAGGACTAGTGCGGCACACTTGATAACTTCGGGCCCCCCTAAGGATCGCGCCCCCAGTATGGGAATTACTGATTTAAATTATTTTAAATTATCAGGATTTCTCTAGTCTTAAGGATCATCCACAAATATACATTGAACAGACACTTGAAACCATTTATTTGAAGTCCTTTTACCTTGTATCTCTTTTTGCATCCAGGCACGGGACATGCAAAGGGTTTCTCATCACCGCCATTCATGCACATGGAACTGAGGATGGATTCAGAACTAATGGCACTTTCGGTGGTCCATGACTCGTCACTGTCGGACTCTTCGTATTCTGCTTCCTCCTCATCATACTCACTGCCTGAGAGTACATAGCAAGGAATCATTTAGTAATTGATCATGTTATGGAACAGTCAATCTTACTAGGCTACATATTTAACCACTACACCACCAGAAAACAGCACTTCCCATCATCCACCACAGCAGAAATACAAAAGCTTTAAAGTCGGCATGAAACAGAAGTCGTCTTCTCTTCCCTATTGTGATGTATATATGAGTGAAACGGCTTCTACAAGAAAAAAAATGTAGGGCGAGACTTGATTTAATCCATCAGGAATGGATGGTTTTGCTTTTTCTGTGATCTCATGTGAGTGACAGGTTGTCCCGAACTCGTGCCAGTAAACATGTGATTTCATTTTTTGATGGTGACTTTAAGGCAAACTGGTACAGTAATCTTTCTCACAGTCCTCATCAGAATACTGTGCCCAGCCAGCAAAGCATTTGCATTTTATGAGAAAGAATCTGGAAGGCATAAGAAGGTCTAAGGGTTAATGCACAGTAATAGTATGATACCAGCAATTTGGAGACTATTTAGTTTGTGTTCCAAACCCACACAAATAAAATGCCTAAAACATCTAATTGTGGCAGAGAGAGCACATGTTGCTCGAGAGAAGGCCATGGGAAACAGCAGCTATGAAAAAAAAACTGTGTGACTCAAAATGTGATTATTTTATTATCTATTACAACACAGCATCAAACAAGCATGGCAGGTTTATTGCAGTTATTACCCAAAATTCATCTTTCTAGGAAACATAATAAGCATAAAACAAACATAAAAGCTGTTACAGATAACGTATATGTGTATGGAAGTACGTTTACAGAGTCAGTCAGACACACAGCCGGAATAAAAAGCAGGAGTGTGTGTTTGATGGGACTACCTGTGGGGGTGCTGCTCCTGAATGAAGACGAGGGCGTGATGGGCGGGGTCACGGGCGGGGTGAGGTTGCCGCTATTGTGGCGGGGGGGCGTGGCCACGCTGTTGCGTGAAAGGCTGCCCGTCAGTGAGAGTGACAGCTTCGGCTGAACTTTCTTCTTCAGAGATTCATGCTCCCGCCGCGCTGCATCTGTCATAAACCTAAAGAGAGAAGTGAACTTTATTACACGAAACTCTTAGTCTGATTTACACAAAACAAGGATGTAGTACTTAAATGAAACGTGTAACGTAAAAGCCACAAATTGATCTAGCCATACACAAAGTAGCACATTTGGCATCTTCAGTGTTCCCACACTTTTTGATTAATTCATTTCCATGACTTTTCTAGGTGTTTGTGATTACATAAAGAAAAAATAAATAAATAAGTACACAAAGAATTTTCCAGACAATTAAAATTTATATATAAAAAAATATGTATATATATATATATATATATTCACTCACTACAAAAAGTTCGATATTTCCAGCCCTGTATCTGTCCACTCTAACTGAAAGAAAAATACCTTGACAAGATACAGACAGTAAACACAACGTAACAATGAAAATGAGTTGGCACAGGAATACATGGCTGTTAACTGAAAAAGCTTGGGGCAAAAATGAAGCTTGTATTTCACATGCATCAGGTTCAGCAAAACCAATGGAAAGTATTTTAACCAATACATAAGCCGATATGTCAAAATTTGACAGTATAAAAAAACCACTAGCACAGCACAGGTTAATCATCATGTTTTAATTAATTTAATTAATAATGAATATTTTTTGCATTAATATGTTATGTTTATATGTTTTAGTAAATGTTGATTAATGTACACTACTGGGGTCAGTCAGTTTTTTTAAAAACAAATTAATACTTTTATTCAGCAATGATACAATACATTCATCAAAAGTAACAGTAAAGACATTTATAATTTTACAAACGATTTCTATCTCAAATACATGCTGTTCTTATAAACTTTTAATTCATCAAAGAATCTTGAAAGAAACATCACAGTTTCCCAAAAAAAAAATATATATATATATTTCTTCATCTCCAGATCAGCATATTAGTATGATTTCTGAAGGATCATGTGACACTGAAGACTGGAGTAATGATGAAAACTACATAAAGTACATTTTAAATATATTATTTAAAATATTAAATATTTATTTTTTAAAAATGTAATAATATTACTGTTTTTACTGTATTTATGTTCAAATAAATGCAGCCTTGGTGAGCATCAGAAAACATTTTTGAATGGTAGTGTATGTATCAGACGGGTATCCTTGCTTTTAACACCATTTTTAAGAGTCTGTTTCAAGTTAAAACTGGTTCAACTTTAATAAACTTGTTTTGAGACATCTGCATTCTGTTCCATTCGATCAGATGCACTCCATCTTTCTGTTTCTGAATGCAAGAACGTCCTGTGAGGACGGCCCCTAATTCTTTCCAAACAAGGGTGATGTACTGTGTGTCCATGTATAACCGATGTGCCAACTCTAACCAACAGGACCACAAAGTGGAAATGAAATGTTTTGCAATTGTAAAAGTCTTTCATAAACATACATTGCTCTCAGTTCCAAAATACCAGGCCAACCTGCTACAGCTTACAGGTTCATCATCTGTCATATAAGTCTATATGTTGTGATTCAGCTGATTCAGTGGGGCCTAAAATCCACTTCATAACACCACGTTTGCTCCAAGTTATTTTGTTGCATTATAAAACTGTCAGTAAACGTATGTAATAAAGCATAAATGTTCACACAGACATTATTAAGGCTGGTGTGGAGTTAAAAGATTACCAGCAGAAGCCACATAAAGCAGTAATACAAGAACAAAAGTGTCTCCTCTTCGTTGCGCAAGAATTTCCACCACCATTCAGCCTATTAAAGCAGTTTAACACTGGAGCTGCTTTCTGTCTCTGAGCTCGGCGTATTCCTACACAAACCGCATTCAACAGTGTCGAGTGGAAATGAGTGTATGTGAAGAGAACATGGGTGATGGTTTGAAGTTCATTATAGCTTCATAAACTGACCAGATCCCTTAGAGTATGTAGACGAGACTTGACCACACACGGCCATTTTCCAGAAACTACAGAATCCCATTAAAGAAAATGCTGGTCTGCTCTCATATATCATGAAGAGAATCATCTTTGTTATTTGGTTGCTCAACAGTTTCAAGATTGAGAAACTTAATGCAACATATATTACTGACCCAAGTCTATTAATCACCTGATTACTCACTATTTTTCTATTTGCATAATACATAGCAAAACCCTCAGGGTTATGCATTTTTTATTTTTACTGTAATATTTTAATGTATACCATTTCATATTATGTTTTATCTTTATGTTTGTATTTTGTTTATAAAACATGTTTGTGGTGTTCCACATTGCAGTAAACAAACTAAACAAAGTTAAATTTGGCATTTGCCAAAAAGGACACCTGCTTGGCCTCAGAGTAAAGAGGAGTGTAAAATTCCTATGAAATTAAAATATTTTATTATGAAATATGAAATAAATAAATATACACACAACTTATGTACATATATATATATATTGGGGTGTAACGGTACATGCATTCATCGCAAGCCGCCACGGTACAGACATCACGGTTCGGTGCATACAGTCAGACGACGAACACAGTCAGTCACAGGCCATTCACATTCCAATCCAGAAGGGGGCGTGTGCGGTAATGCAACACTGTTTGCTAACTGTCACAACAGGAAAAAGTGCAGAAGAAGAAGAACAGACGAGTGTAATCTCTCAAACAGTGTTTCAACTGCAGAAAGACATAATTAAAACAGCTTGAGAATAATATCTCACGCAGCATTACATTTACCTCAGGCAAGTCATTTAGTGTCCACAGCATGTTCAATTCAATTCACATTTATTAGTATAGCACTTTTCACAATACTTATTATTTCAAAGCAGCTTTACAGAAAATGCATGTGTCTTTTGTGGACATATGTGGGTAATGTATTTCAGAAATGTAAATACACAAATCACACAGTTAGCTAACATAATGTATTAATTTAGTTCACCAGAGAAATGAACTCTAGAGGGGAGCATTACACTAAACTTATGCATTATATTAGCTTATTTATTCATTATATTTACTTTGCCTGTTAGTAATGTCTTAATTATTTAATATATGTTTAAATAAATTTATCATGAAAACAAGTTATGACAGTAACAGTGTAAATGATATTTCAAAAATGAATTGGAGTAGAAAAATTATTTTATAATTAAATTTAGAAGTTAATGCAAAACCTGCCTTATGTGCAATTTACATGTTTTTTGTTGTTGTTTTTTTGAGTGTTGATTATTTATCAAAAAATAAATAGCAACTGAATTTAATAGTTTGGGCTCCGTTGTTAATTTTTAACATTTTTATAGTTGTAACAATTGTAATAATATTATAGTATTAAGTATAGTGCAATTATTATAGTATGATAGTATTATAGTATAGTGCAAGTAAGGGCTCCTTGTATATAGTTTACAGCATTTGTATTGTATTTACAACATTATGTGTGTGTGTGTGTGTGTGTGTGTGTAATGTATGTACATTTATATGTGTATCTATTTATCAATCTATAGATACACGCATAAATCTCTCTCTCTCTCTCTCTCTATATATATATATATATATATATATATATATATATATATATATATATACTAATAATAACATATATAGTATTTTACCTGTTAATGTAGCTGAGGGCGACGTATGTGGGCTGCTGCAGTTCCTGTTTCTCCAACACACGAGGATCTGTATCTAAACAAAACAGAGAGATGAATAATTCACTAGACTGACAAGGATACAAACAAACACACCACAAAAAAACAGCCAAGAGCATTTTGAGGCTTTTTGGTTTTCAGTACTGTGACAATATATTCTGAACAACGATCACAATATAAAACTGTTCGGGTGACAGCAGTGTTGTTTACCTGTTTGAATCTGTGTCACCGCAGAGTCATTCTGTGGCATCAGAGTCAGTGAGTTTTTGGAAGTTTACGTGTCATTGCCAGAATGAAGCTATTACTCACTTTATTGTTAAAGTCATTGACTTTCAAACTCAATACTAGATTCTGCCACACAACATGTCCACAATCACTTGCAGATGGCAATTAACTCCATTAATCAAGTTTTTTTCATTAAACTCTACTTAGCGGCGGAATAAATCAGCACTTCTCAGAGCGTCTGCATGAGAGAGAGACTGGACTGAGCTATGGAGAGCATATCCAATGGCTGTTTGGTAAAACTCAAGACAGCCATTTGGTTAGTGTCACACCACACCACACTCAACGAGCTCTCTGCCATTCCTCCCAGATGTGCTCATTTTCTGCACACCAGGGCCACCCAGAGCAGCCTCCAACTGGATCCAAATGCCCGCACGCCATGGCAAAGATGGATTTTGTCTTTTTTTTTTAGCTATACATATTAAAGAGTCGACTTCAAAAATGAAGATATCTGTTTTGGGTCTGTTCTGTCAAAACGGCTAGTGACTCAATGCGGTCAATGCTGTCACGAAGCGTCCCTGCTGCGCCACTGTGGACTACGCTGCCACCTTGTGGCGAATGCGTATAATTTAAAATCCTTTCTTTAAATGATAGACATTAAACCTTCTAGGTTAAGTTAGCTCATTCTCTTATTGTTATTTTAAGTTCCATTCAAACACAAACCAGCTGAAACATCTCTAAACTGCGTTCCATTGCCTACAAAAATCCGCTTAACGTCCCAGCAACTGTAATGTCCCTTCTGTGGTCGGCTGTGCCCGCATACCAGCGGCTCTGCCAGGGTAATGTTTTTCAGATGCCTGTCTCTCAGGGCATTCTCCAACACCATTAACACAAGCACTGCCAAAACACGGTTTCATCTAATGAGCCTCCACTGTGCACCCCCGTGATGCGTCTCAATGCCTCTTTTTATGCTTCTGCTGTGAGTAAACACATTTCTTTCTGCCCCGTTTAACCCGAACCATATTTGTCTCAGCTCTCCGAAACCACGCGGCACCCTGGCGTGCAAGACCTGCGATTCCGGCCAGCGTGGCATCATCATCATCACACACTCCACTCCGAGGCTCTGCAGACTCTGCCACCTGGCTGTTACCATGGCGACGCCCAACGCACTCTCATGGTAATTCATAACTATCTTATGTTTTGGAGATTTAGTGGGTAAAGGTCCGGTCGCAACAACACATGTTGGGCACGAATATTCAATCAGATTTTCGCATTCGATTTGTCTATTCAGTTATGTGCCCTCATAATCCTTAATCAATATAACTTCCCCTCACACTTGCAGCCATGGCTGCGTCCCAAATGACACCTTAAACCCTCACGGTCTTCTTCTGAGGCTGCGTTCCAGTTCGGTTTTTAAATGCCCTTCCCTCGCTAACTTCACTCGGTCTCGTTGACTCGGATGTACGTCATTGCTTACGTTGCACGAGTGTCCACTTCTAGCGGAACCTTTGTATGGGCTGAACTGGAACGTCCTAAGCCCTTGATCACTTGGAATCCGCAATGGAGCTGATTCATTATTTATTTTTCCCCTTACAAAATTGTTTAATACAGCATTCTATATGTATATATGTGTGTTTTAAATGTTTAAAAAATAATTAATATATCATAGAGTTGTTTGTGGTGGGGTAAATCAAACGCGATATGCGGTAACGTCACAATCGTGTTGCATTGTGGGTTATGGAGCTGCCTGAAGTGTACATATGAAGTAGACTCGCTCCCTCGGTCAAAATCGAGGGAGCGAGGGTCTGTCCATATAAACTTCCCTTGTCCACTTCACGAAGTGGAACGCACTTCAAAATGGCGGCAGGGATTCCCCCGAGGGGAAGTGTTTAGGGAAGTTCGCGAGTGTGTGTCTAAAACCGAACTGGAACGCAGCCTGAGTCGCCCTCCGAAGTGCACTTCGGAGTGAAAACAATCATGGCCGCCATTTTGAAGGGTCGTTTCAAACCGAAGTGCTCAAAACTGGCCACTTCAAAGGGCCCTTCGGAATGAAGTATTTTGAAGGGTACAACTGATGGACACTTCGGGCCCCCATGATCCTTTGCACAGGGAAGTTGTTTAACATTACAGAATAGGTACAGAAGGTTAGGATTTTGATTTTACCTATAAATTTATGTATAGTATTTTTCTATATTACTGTAATATTTATACGAGTTAGATTTGGTACATTATTATGGTCAAAACGACATTGTACTTCAACAATAATACTTTACAGCTCCCTTTATCAGTCCATTCAAATGTTTCAAATACATAGATACAATATATTTAACGTAAAAATAACATTTTCTGATAATTTACTCACCCCCATGTCATCCAAGATGTTCATGTCTTTCTTTCTTCAGTCGAAAAGAAATGAAGGTTTTTGATGAAAACATTCCAGGATTTTTCTCCATATAGTGGACTTCAATGGAGCCCAAACGGTTGAAGGTCAAAATTACAGTTTTATTGCAGCTTCAAAGCGTTCTACACAATCCCAGACGAGAAATAAGGGTCTTATCTAGAGAAACCATCGCTCATTTTCTAAAAAGAAAATAAAAATTTTATGTTTTAACCATAAATGCTCATCTTGAACTAGCTCTCTTCTTCTTCTCTATTTGAATTCCAGCAGTGTAGACGCTGCTAAGCGTATTACTGCCCTCCACAGGTTAAAGTTTGAACTAAATTGTCATAAACAATATGCTAGTGCAAGTATATAACAATTAGTTCAAACTTTGACCTGTGGAGGGTAGTAATACACTTAGCAGTGTCTACATTTATGGTTAAAATGTATCATTTTTTTTTTTTTTTTTTTGAAAATGAGTGATATTTTCTCTAGATAAGACCCTTATTTCTCATCTGGGATCGTGTAGAACACTTTGAAGCTGCACTGAAACTGTAATTTTGACATTGAAGTCCACTATAAGGAGAATAATCCTGGAATGTTTTCATCAAAAACCTTCATTTCTTTTCGAATGAAGAGAGAAGGACAACGACATCTTGGATGACATGGGGGTGAGTAAATTATCAGGTAATTTTAATTTGAAAGTGAACTAATCCTTTAATACAAAGAGTAAACCAGGGGAAAAAAGACGAAGGCGCCTCCTTGATTGCCATGTTAAGATGACGCAGAAGTGCGTTCCAAAAAAAGGAATATTTTTGACCCCTACACCCTTCATTACTTCATCACAAGCTCTCACTCCGGAGGGTAAACCCTTTATATAGGGACAGGGATGGGCATAGGGATGAGCCCTTCCGAATGGGATGCAGGGAATGAATGGGACACCCTACGGTCTCGTGGACTTAACACGCAGCAGCCATTATAAGTCCACAAGACCGAAAGTGCACTTGAAGTTAGCCATTTGGGACGCAGCCTACATCTCGTCTCTGATGATATAATTACTGGGACTAGGGCGGGACAACCTGTCACTCACATGACATCACAGCAATAGAGTGCATCGGAGCCCGCCCCCTTTTCCAGCAGCGCTGGTTCTGGAATTTTTTTTTTTCATTCATTTTCCCCATAGGAATTTTTTAAAAAAGTCTTAGAAAAAGTTATAAGCCATGAACCAAGCCAATCAGCTAAGCAAATTTTGATTTTTTTGAAAATCTGACAAATAGACAAAGTTACAAACCTGCATACTTCACGGTTTTAGTGAGGGAAAGAACTACAATCCCATGAAGCACTGCAATTAGCATAATTGAATTAAAAATTCACCTCGCGAGCACCCTTCTGAAACCTAAAATGACAAATGGGACACCCTATGGTCTCTTGGACTTAACGTACACGCAGCAGCCATTAAGTCCACAAGGTCGAAATTGCATATGAAGTGTGCCATTTGGGACAGGACCATTTTCAACTGTCTGATTGGTGTAATTTTTGTACAGCATTATGGGTAATGTAGTTTTTCACCAGGAATGCCACTGTTAAACATGATTATTTTAAAACTAAGCTGAAATAATGCAGATTGACGGCTCCAGCAGAAGCAAATACCATGGACTCAACAACCTCGTAGCTCACAGTAGGTCTGTCTTTAAAGGTTTATAAGTTATTGTTCAAAATCAATTTCCTTATGGAGAAAATGAAGTTTTTACTTCCGGAACCAAACTGTTGTACTCTATATCAAACCACAACCATTCAAACATCCAATCAATTTCCAATTAACAAATTCACACAAATTAGCCACCAATTCACCAAAATGTAAAACAAATTGCCATTAGATTGTGTTTTGTGATGCATGAGTCAAAGTGCAGCACTGACGATGGTATTATATGGGCCAGTGTGGGGTTGGTTTCGGTCAACCATCTAAACGTCAGAGTTCTTGAAGAGCAGGTAGGATGTAGGTGTGTCGTTCTGTGTCGGTTCATTGTTTAAAGCTTTCAGCTCGGCCTGCACCTCAGCTAAAGTGTTTCATTAGCATTGATTTAACTACTGTGAGAAAGACCCCACAACTTTCTGCCATACACACACACACACACACACACACACACACACAGATCATTAGGCACGGTGCTGTTCCTACGCCAAGAAAAAGGAGTTTTGTATGTGTGCATATGACCCGTGCAGGGGAAAAGCCCCAGAAGAGGAGAAACAAGAAGAGCTGCATATAGTCACACACACATGGATCAATCCGAACACACACTCCGTAAATCACACATAGGATTGCCAAGGTTCCTTAGGGCCTGAAGTCACTAAGGGGCCCCAGAGCTGATGCCTACCAGGACCCCATTACAGGGAGAGGTGGTCCACAAGTACACAAACAGGTGGTCTACCATGGTGGTCTCTCTTTCACACACACATACACACATTATTTCACTACTGCTCAAGGACAGAAACACTTAGATCAACAGACAGTTATAGGCAATTGGTTCAGCCAATTAGCTAACGATTATCTGCATCTTCTGATAATCTCAAATTGTCTTAGTTTCCACTTGTATGAGTTTTAAAATCATCTGACAACCTTGTTCACAGATGAGCATCTGCTTTCAATAGTGATTAAAAGGGATAGTTCACCAAACCTGTGTGACTTACTTTCTTCTGTGGATCAAGCAAGAAGATATTTTGAAGAATGATTTTACACCATTTTGGTTTTACTGGACGTAAAAAAACAAAAAAAACATATTTTTTATTCCCCGAAGAAAGAATGTCAAACAGGTTTGGAACAACAGGAAAGGAAATTATGACAGAATATTCATTTTTGGGTGAACTATCCCTTTAAATGTACACAATATTGGTGAATACTTATGATTTACACATCTCATTTGTCATCATGAAGTTATATTACATATATATCTGCATTACATAAATTGGCCCTTGGTCACCCTGCTCTCTAGATATCGGTATACTGGCCATTAAAAAACATATCTGTCAACAAATAACTACATATTACCAGCAATAATATTATCTGAGTTTTGAGTTTATGAGGTTTGAATATGACAAGCAGTGTAATTTATTGATAATAACCTGACAATTATTTACATGTTATGGCTGATAACAGAAAATAGATGTGATTTAGGCATCACAACTTGATAATTTACAGTAGTAAAATAGATTTTCATTTTAAGATTTGCTAAAAATTACATTTAACATTTTTTTTAAATTAGTGTTTTAAAAATTAAGTGAACATTTGGTGACAGAAAAGGTCATCTAAATGTAAAAAATAATATGAAAAAAGTAAAAACAAATCCCCAATATCAAAAGATAAATTATAAGGTACCAATATATCTTGTATACGTAATGTGATTTAATTTATTTAAAGTGAAAACACATGTGAGATTCACACTCTTGCCACTATTTTCAGAAACTCTTGGCATTCATTGTGTAATTATGTGAATGTGTGTTTGTGTAATCTTGTACCGGCTGCATTTTTCGGGCCAGCTGGAGACCTTGGCTGTGTCCAAAATCACCCCCTATACCCTTAAATAGTGCACTATTTGAGGGGACAGCCATTTATAGTGGTGTCAAACCATAGTGGACATTATCGAGTGAGCCCATTCAATCCCACAATGCACCACAATAACGAATGTGCAACCGATGTCTGCTCAACGGCTAGAGAATACCCATAATACACTGTGACGGTCGCGCCGAATGAATTCCCATGTCTGACCAGAAAATGGCGCCTTCATTTTCTTCATGTGGCTACAGCGTAATATCATACAGATATAAATTCTTTTTTAATTAATTATTAAATTGTTTAATTAAGGTTACATAGTTTCCATGATAGAGTTCAAGACAAATCTTTTCATTACTACTGGAGCTGCCAGTTTGCTAAGTTCCAAATGATTATTAAACAGCAAAAACTATCCAATCAAACTAACCAAATTCACTCACTCGTTTTCACTCACTCTTCCGAGAGAACTATATTAGTGTAGTAATGTAGGAAATAGTGAATGAAGGTATATGGGGTGATTTCGGACACAGCCCAAGCCATTAAAGTATTCTCCACACTCTCACTCCTTTTCCCACCCACAATCCTTTTTTTTTTTACTCTATGAGACACATTAAGAGAAAAAACTCCACCTACTTTTCTTCCTCAAAGCATTATAGGAAACCATGTTGTCAATATTGTGATCTATTTATAACAGGCAGAGTGGTTGCATCCTATGTGACTAAGAGAGGATGCTTATTACCTTCAAAAAAAACGTGGAAAGATAAATCATGGTGGATTACATCAGCAGAAAAACTCCACGAACCAAACCGCACTAGTAGTTGCGGCTGCGTAACCTGTTGTCATTCAGAAGATACAATATTTAGCTGCTCCTGTGTGCATGGGTGGTCTTATACATGTGAAGATCACAACACACACACACACGTCCAAAACACACAGACACACACGTTCTAAATCAGCGGCAGCCCCCTGCCACGGTTAATCCAGGTAAAATCAGCTCTTCCTGTCATTAGCTGGCCTGTGCTGGGTTTGGATGGAGGGCTGGGAGGGAACAGGGGGTGTTGGTTTGAGGTAATTAGGTTCACCAGGTGCAGCTCTGGGGGCACCAGTCACCGCTGCTCAAATTTATTATTTCCGTTGAGATTTTTTTTTTTCTTAGGCCATTCCAGGAGCCCTCAGTGTAGTGAAGCTCAGAGAGGTTCATTGTTCAGAGGCCTGCAGATCACCCCTGTAGAGCTGACATCTTGAAAGCAGAAGACCTCTCATTTTTTTGTAGTTTTACTTGAATTAATAAAATAATAGAAGAAAAACACTGGACCTCTGTCCAACAAGGTGACATTTTTACTGTGATTAAGTCAGAGTATGTTAAAAAATAGCTTCAGCATATGGTGTAAACTGTATTTTTTATGATAGTCTCCGATCAACAGGAGGATTTAAGCTAGCTAAACACTATAGTCGCAATCAAAATAAATCTGAGCACTGTTACCCATTCAACTTCCTAAATCATCTCAACGTCATATTAACACTTTTAATGCGAAACCCTCGGAGGCCACGGCCTGCCAGTTTTAAATTCACATTTTTAAGAGCTGGAAGTCGAAAAAGAACCACATTAATTGTCACATCCAGCGAGAGTCTCGGAGGGATCTTTTCAAGGACACGTTGCTTACAGAACCCACACACACAAGTACGAACAGTAACAGGTTTAGGCACACCCCTACTTCTCTTTCCCCATATTTACATCGTTGCCTTCGTAACGTATTACAATCAAACCCTAGAGAGCACGGTAACTAACCACAAACTAGAATTTGCTTGAAGACGAGGGAAAATTCGAAGGTGATAAAATATTACAACCTTAAAACTTCACAAGCTCATTTGCTGTTAGCAATGAGGCCTATCGGCAACATTTCTCCAACCGACCTCGCAAATCTCCTCTGATAGCGTGCCATCGCCCCCTAATGGACACAAGAGCACCCTTCAATGAACCCACCTCACCCGATAGAATGTGAGCTTTGTTTAGCCGGGTGTTAATTAAAGCAGAGAATGTTTTTAGCAGCAGGTCCCCAGATGAAAAGGAAGAGAGGCCAAAATCCACCAACCCACTTTGTAATTAGCCTCGCTCCAGGCCTATGTGAGGCCATGCCAGATTTCACACCTCGCCAGGAGCAGGGCTGTGGGTGAGGGAGGGGTTTCATGGGACACTAATTGCCTCATTACTGCGCAATAAGTCACTTTAGCCACACTCTCCTTCAACTAACACCCCGGACACATGCGAGACGTGCGATCAGAGAGCAGAAGAGGTATTAAAACAAGCTCAGCTCAGGTCAGCTGCCTGGAGTTGATCAACCTCCATCTCATCCGATCAGAGAATGGGGCACCACGGTGTGTTGACACATTTAGTTTAGATGTAAACATGATGGTCCTGAGGGCAATTTAACTTAGCACATAAATCCTTCAGTGAAAATAATCTAAACAAAGGCAGGCAGGCTAAGGCTATCAGTTTTCAGAACGACAGGTTTAAGAGTGCTGAGTGGAACGGCAATGTTTTTCTAGGTCACTTTATTTTGTTAGAGCGGTGCTATTTTGTGTTGCCATTGTGGCAACCAGACCTTCATTTTGTTTCATTAAGACAAGCCTTCGCTCAAACATTCAGCCACAGCAATACCACAGCAAACACAAAAATGCAAATCAACCACAGTGGAATTTAAAGGTGCACGCAGTTTTAAAGGACGTATAGGTTTTCTGTAAAATCCGTTTTTTCCTACACGAGGCAGGTCGCCCACTCATGGAAGCCGCCATGTTGACATAACATGACCAACCGTGTTATGCAATTGGCAGACTTTCTACTACTAATAATAATAGCACTATATCTAAATATATTTGTAATTTTGCTTTCAGACATAAGCAAACCAAATGATTTAACAATAAACACCATATGCTTATTAAAGACAACAGAACATCCTCATTACAAAACCAACAACCAATAACACAAAACATTTTTGAGATTGAATCCAAGAATGTCAAAAAATAAATAACTTAACAAAAAATAATAATAATAAATAACAAAAAAAATAACTTAAAACATAAACAAAGAACTTTGCTCTGAAACAGCATCAGTTATTAAACAAATTTAATGCATCCAGGCCAGTAGGTGTCAGTATAAAGTCCATGACTGCTGACATTATTATTACAAATAAGAGCCAGATATACTTCGGCTGCGTTTAACTCCACTTTTAGACACAAGCTGCGTCTCATTTCGAAGGTTGCGTCCTCCGGAGGTCGCATTTGAAAGCTACGTACGTCATCGAGGCAGTCTCATTTAAGAAAAGTAATTACAAAAGAAGAAAGAAGAAATTACAGTATTTTACACCTCATAACAGTCAATTTTATTACTGTTACTTTTCTTAAATAAGACATCCTTGATGACGTATGCAGCCTTCAAATGCGACCTCTGGAGCACACAGTCTCCGAATGAGACACAGCTATAGAGTACCTCAGAGATTACGTGTTTTTGTATGCAAAATCCGGAAGCGAGTTAGCATTTTAGGACTTTCAGTTCCATCGCCCTAAGGTTTTTGCTAAATCGCCTGAAATAAGGTCTGTGGTTAACAAAGCTTCTAAATATTTTCACGTTTTGATCTATGACATAAAACACACCAGTTATAACCCGCCTGTGATTTTTTTAAACCTTTATTGTGTCTTAAAAACGGCGGTAGCTAACAAGTTGCTAAAAGGCACTACTTCCTTTGGCGGGGACTTTAGACGTCATCATTAAAAACGGGACATTTGGACAGCATTTCTCATAAAAACTGGATAAGTATTCATACACAGCACAGATCATAATCAGCGAGCATGTTTTTTTTAAATAAAGTTGTTTTTTAAATAAAGTTTGAGGAAGCTTGATGGTGACGTTGATCCGCGAACATGGTGTGCTGTAGTCCGTTTATAGCCTACTGTTAGCTTTTAATATCTGAGCACTTTATTTAGGCTTCAAAATGTATAAATGTTGTGTTAACTTGTAAAGATTATCTCGATAGACAAAACGTGTAAGTGTCATAACCCTTTGTTAAACACAGAGCTTATTTTTTGCGATTTTTTTTTGCGAAGTCTATGGGAAAAAATGCATAGGCTTTCGATCGAGGGAACCCCTGCGCCGCTAACTTTCAGGTTGGACTACAAAAACACATCATCCCTGAGGTACTCTATACACTTGTGAAATTCCCTAAGCACTTCCATAATAAAAAGGACATAATAAATTCATAAGTGGACATTTGTGCAAATGTAAGCAATGACATATGTCCGAGTGAACGAGATGGAGGGAAATTAGCAAGGGAAGGGCGTAAAAAAAAACTGACTTAAAATCAGCCTTACTGAGTGCACCTTTAAACATGCTTTACCATAATTTTAAATTCAGACCTGCTCATTAATCCCTCCCTGTCCACATACATATTGATCGCCATAGTAACGACACTATGTGTGGAGGTTCAGCACATCTGATATTTTTTAGCAATTAAAGTTTTGCAGATTTTACTTAATATGATAATGTCATGAATTTATTTATTTTTGGCTTTTTGCCTTTATTTGCCTCTACAAGAAGCAAAGTTGGACAGAGAGGGGGACGGGACTGGGAAAGGTCCGCAAGCCAGGACTTGAACTCGGGTCGCCCAGAGCGCAACGGCTATCAGCGGCGACTGCATATTCCAAATATTAGATCATAAAATGCAAAGTATTAATGTTAACGTTAACACTGACATTGGGCCGCTCATAGGCGCTTCTCAGCTACTATACTTAGTAATGGCCCTACTAGATAAAACTTCAGATTAATGTAGCATGACTGAACATGGTTTGTGTGGACCGCAACATTCATTGGGCCTTGTAGAGGAATAGAAAATATTGCATAGCAGTGTATATAAATCGTGCAATGAACTGGGTCAACTGCAGATGATTTTTAAGATTATATATACAGGACTTAGTATGCAAAATGTTCCCTGACTATATCTTCTGTACAATCTTTATGACCTACTTGCATGTAAAATATCTAATTTGAAAACAAGCCTTTAGCATCTGACACTTCAAACTACAGGAAGGCCTAGTTCAGATCTGAACAAAAAACTACATGTAACAATCATTTATAACATTAAAGACCACATTTGGGATGCATCGTTATTTAAATTCTATACTATTTTAACTCTATACTAATTTATATAAATAAATTAGAATATATTAATGATAAAAATATACATATAATTAGTAATAAAAATTAATAAAATAATAAAATTAATTAATAAATAATTAAAAAATGCATGAAAAAAGTAAATAATATATACAAATATGGACTGATACTGATAAATTAAAATAATCTCTAATATCTTGCTGTAACATACTGGTACTGATATATTTTATAATTCTGAAAATATTTCTGCCTAAATTTAAAGTCCTTTTTTTTTTTCTCTATAGTGATGTATATCCGAGTAAAACGTCTTCTCAAACAAGAACAAATTTTGGGCGGGTCTTGATTTTGTCAATGGGAAAATGAATAATAAATACTGCAATATTCCATAAAAAATAATCAATTTTCTGTGTAAGCCAGCACACTAAACTTTCAAAGAGTGATGCTTACATAGCAAAATTCATTCAGCGTCAGAGTCTCTGAGCTGCAGAGTGTGTTTTGAGTGTGTATAGATGGCAGAAAGCACTTCAAGCTAAAACGGTTGACTAGACTGATGATTTCCACCAGTTCTCAAGTCTGAATTCCCTCTCACAGACCAGCTGAGCTAACAGGGAATGTCAGTCAGCAGGGAAGGGGATGGGGGGGGGGGCTTTGTCTCTAGAAATCAGGTTTCTCCTTACAAATTCTCTCCATACGGGCTCCTGCCAGAGTCTATTGGACAGGTAGTTCAATGGTGTTAAATTACATCAGCAGAGTCCAGATCCAGCCCCCTTGACTGAGATATTCATCAGCACTATACAAACTATTACAAAAAATGAAAGCGATATCACAAGAGCATATGGATTATGACAGATAAGTACCCTTTTTCAGCTGTGCTCAAAGCAAATCAAGCATTCCATTTCATGCTATGCTTACATTTTTGGACTTCACTTAGAGGCCCTCAGTCATTTTATGTTTACTTTCGCTCTATTTCGGTGTATCTAACAGCCCAGAAAACAAGCGAGCACTGTTGATTTTGTGTAAAACCTTAATAACCCATTTCATTTATCACACATTTACAAGCACACATCTATACCGTTATTTCTGCATTAAGATAACCATAACACTATGGTGATTCTGCAAGGCAATACAGGCCATAAAAGGGGCTTGAACCTACACATCTGTTCTACTGGATAAGAGTTCTGCAGGCTGGGATTCAAAGGGATTCCTGACCACAGTGCAACCCCTGAATGACAACAAATCAGACCCTGATAGGCTGCAGGGCAACCTTATGACCTAGATCTGCACTTGTAAATAATAAAAACCACTATAAAGTGGGGTAAAACGTGCCTTAATGTAACCACCTGTGCTTCCGTTCCGGCATGGGACCAGAACTCAGCCAGCAGTAATACAGTATTTGTTTGGATATGCTATGGTTGGTTTATGATACAATACAGGACATTATAGAAGCCCATTTCTGGCTTGAGTTTTAATTCACTTTATTAATTACTTTATCAACTACTGTTCAAAAAAATTATATTTCAAATAAATGCTGTTCCTTCGAACCTTCTATACATCACAGAACCCTGCAAAAAAATGTATCGTGGTTTCCACAAAAATATCTTTGATAATAATAAGAAATGTTTCATGAGCACCAAATCAGCATATTAGAATGATTTCTGAAGGATCATGTGACACTGAAGACTGGAGTAATGATGCTGAAAATTCAACATTTCACGGGAATAAATGACATTTTAAAATATGAAAAAACGTTATTATGAAACTGTAATAATATTTCACAATATTGCTTTTTTTACTTCTTTTTTCAAATAAATAAGACTGTTTCAAAAACATTAAAAATATCTTACTGACCCCAAACATTTGAGCGGTAGTGTAACTCATAATTTGCAACTTTATTTCTCATATTATGTCACAAATTTGTGAGTTTTTATCTCACAGTTTATTGCAATTGTGACTTTATTTCTTGTAATTCTGACTATTTTTATAAGTATGACTTTATATTTCATAATTGGTACTCTTACAATGTGATTATTACATTATTTAGATTATGTTTCTCATAATTACAACATTATGTCTCATACTTTCAACCCTATATCTCACAGTTGTTGCATTATATTTCATAATTAAGACTTTATTTTACATAATTATGACTTTTTATCTTACAATGTGACTTATTTTAACCTTAAAAGCACAATTACTTTTATTTTTTACTCTAAGAAAATGTGTGACACTGACGTTGATGAGATAGCACTGAAATTTAAGCCATCATAGTGTTATATTTCATACAGGACATAGTAATACACCATTAATACACAAATGTACATGATTCAATAAGTTAACACCTACTTGCATAGTCAGCTGATGCTCTTATGTCACTGTTTTGTATTTTGTGCTGTGCATATGGTGCCTATTAATGCATTTTTATGTCCATCCTGATCACTGCACATCATTATTATGACGCATAATGATCATGACCACCCACACGTACCCGTTACCTTTAGCTATATTAAGGAAGCTCTTATGGTGCGTTAGGTAACACGTATTTGATCCCTTCTGAGGGACTTTAATCCGCATTATCCATGCATTTAGTGTTTATGAGCTGCTCTGAGCGGATGAGATGGATATACATCTCATCTATATACAGCAGCTCCGTGTCTGGGGGCCTTTGAAAATAGCATTCCCACTGCAATACAACCGCTTGTGTTTACATGTTAAGATCATGTACTACTTCGAAGGTGCTTAACGAACCCCAAACGAGTTCAGAACTTGTGCTATTGATACCTAAAGCGTCACGAAATCGAGCAAAACGCAGTGAAGTCCCATCGCTTCACCACACCTAGCAACAGCGCCGCTGCGACGCAGGAAGTGAGCGTGATTGTGGTGCGCGCGAGCCGGCCATTGCTGCGCGCGCTGCAGCGGCACGGATTCTATTTCCGCGAGCGCACTTACCGATGTGATTATCCTCGATGTGCACGATGAGCTCGGCCAGCGACTCGAAGTGCAGTCCGCAGCCCCCGAACTGGCAAATGTTGGAGAAGAAGGAGGCGGCGGCGATGCCTGTCATGGTCTTTGCTACATTGAAGAGCAGTAGCACGGGGCGAGCGGAAAGGGGATCGCACGCACGCACAGTCACAGGCAGGCAGACAGCGGCAGCAGCTGGAGCAGCGCAGGACGGGAGCGCGCGACGCAGCAGGAGAGAGAGGAGGGCCCACCGACACACGTCATACCTGTTGATAATAAATACCGCACTAGTCCTGCTCCTTAAGACATTGTACGTGTCTTTATTTGTGATTATGCACTTGGGGGTGCTATTTGAAATCTTTAAGAAAGGACACTTCAAAATATGTCAAAACATCACATATTATTATAAAGATCTAAAGACTTTCTATAGACATTATGATTTTTATACTGTACAAACTGTATATTCTATCCCAAAACCCTAAACCCATCACAGAAATCTTTCTGCATTTTTACATTTTCCAAAAAAAAAAAAAAAACATAATTCAGTATTATTTATAAGCTGTTTTCCTCATAGGGATGAAAAGAAATTCCCCACAAGGTCAAAGATTTCTGGTATTGCCATCATTCTGGCGACATGTTGTTACCAGGACCACACACAAACACACACACACACACACACACACACACACACACACATTGGATAATTATTGCAGTGATTGTTATGTTTCTCTCTAGCATGTTGTATGTTTGGCAACAGTTCTTTTAACCCTTGATGAAGTGTGTAGCGTTTCATTTCCTAAACAACCATGTATTAAGACACATCATGGCCATATTCCAGGATGACAATGTCAAGATTGATCATGTTCAAATTGTGAATGAATGGTGAATTGGCACCTCTCAGTCCTTAAATTCACTGAAAGAGACTTTACAGAGTGCTCACCTCTTGCATTAACCATACAAGATCTTGACTAAAAATTGATGCACCTCTTGTTGACAATAGATGTTGTGATGTTTTTCCACGAAGAGGTGCATCAATTTTTGGTTAAGATTCTTCAGATATCAATAACATTATGACCACCTTCCTAATATTGTGTTGGTCCCCCTTTTGCTGCAAAAAACAGCCCTGATTCGTCAAGGCATGGACTCCACTAGACCCCTGAAGGTGTGCTGTGGTATCTGGCACTAAGATGTTAGCAGCAGATCCTTTAAGGGTGCGTTCACACTTGTAGTTCGGTTCGTTTGGTTAATTTGGTCCGGACCAAAGAAGAAAAAAAAAAACATTTAGTCCTGGTCCGATTAGCGTTCAGATTGGCAATTTTATCACCGAACCAAAAGATACCGAACCTTAAGGCATAGGGATACATTCACAACCTGACTGGTCGGATTTTATGACGTATTGCCTATTTTGAGACGGAACTTAGGGTGTTTTCACACCTATGGATCGCTTGTTTTGTTCCGAAACAGGGACTAAATTTGTTACAATGTTGCTTTTTAGGGGCCAAGCACCGAAGGTGCGGAGGCACCTATTGTTATTGTTGGCGTTCTTTTTATTATTATTCTTCTTCCGCTCTTGAAGTCTATGGCAGCCCATAGAACCGCTTGCGGGAAAGTTATGAAATTTGGCACACAGTTAGAGGACAGTCTGAGCTATGTCCATAGCAAATTTGGAGTCTCTAACTCAATCCCTCTAGCGCCACCAGCTGTCCAAAGTTGCACTTATGTTTATGTTAATAACTTTTGAACCATAAGGGCTAGAAACAAAATTCTTTTTCCTCTGATTCCTTGGGTCAAGTCGAATCGATCGCACCCTATGACGTCATTTTCCGTCATGAAAATTTTTTCCGCCATTTTGAATTTTCTGAAAAACATACTTTTTCGAATTCCTCCTAGGCCGTTACTCCGATTTTCACGAAAATTGAACCAGATCATCTTCAGACCATGCAGACAAAAAGTTATGGAATTCAAGTTGATTCCTCAAAGAGTTTTCGAAAAACTTGCGAATGTACGTAGTGCTTGCGAAAATAGACATAAGGCTGTATCTCCGCAAGGCTTTATCGTATTCAGACCAAACTTGGTACATGTCATCACAAGCATGACCTGAGGCAACATGCAGCGTTTCGGCGCAGTGCCACCTAGTGGTGCGGAGATATGAAAAATGGCTATTTTTGCTTATAACTTCTGATGGGTTTGGCCAAAAATCATAAATTTGGTCTCGTTGGATTCGGGGCATCATGCTGAGTTGAATGATATCCAATTTTCCCATATTGGACATTTTTGCCGTCGGCCATTTTGAATTTTGTGCTAAACTGCTGTATTTTACGAACGCATTAGCGTATCTTTACGAAACTCGGTATGGCTCATCAGCTCAATGCCCTGAAGGAGCCTGAAAAGTTTCGGAACAGCGCCACCTTGTGGTCAAAAGTTATAACAAAATTTTCAAAAATGCTAATAACTTTTTACTTTTTTAACTCATTGTAATGAAACTGGTCTCATTTGATTCGTTGGTTCATGCCAAGAACATAGATATCAAATTTGCCATAGTTGGCTGAACTTCCTGTCCGCCATATTGTTTTTCTTTAAAAACCTACTTTTTCGAACTCCTCCTAGACCGTTGCTCCGATTTTTACCAAAATCGAACCGTATCATCTTCAGACCATGCCGACAAAAAGTTATGGATTTCAAGTCGATATGTAAAACCGTTTTTGTATACTGGAGCAATGAATTTGAGGCATGATGTAAAACACACTCTTGAAGCTGTATCTCCGCAACGCTTTATCTTATTCAGACCAAACTTGGTACATGTCATCACAAGCATGACCTGAGGCATCATGCAGTGTTTCGGAGCAGCGCCACCTACTTTAGTGGAGATATGAAAAATTGTTATTTTTGCTTATAACTTCTGATGGGTTTGACCAAAATTCATAAATTTGGTATGGGTCATCAGGACAATGCCCTGAAGGAGCCTGAGAAGTTTCGGACCAGCGCCACCTTGTGGTCAAAAGTTATAACAAAATTGACAAAAATGCTAATAACTTTTTTTTCTAATTGCTCACTGCTGCTGTTGGTCTGATGCTCCCAGCCATGTTGGCTGGCTTCTTGTGCCGTTTTTGTGCTTGGCCCCATAATTGCTGCTTGCAGCTATATTTTTTCTTGGTTCGGTTCGCTTTCACATAGCAACATTTCGTTCGCTTTCACATAGCAACATTTCAAAGCGTACCAAAATGCGTTAGGCAAGTCACATGCGAGTAAAACTGTCCTCTTATTGGTCAGAATTTTCTCTGCGTCATCCATCAAAATAATGATTGACAAGTTCGCTCCATGAGTTTATTGTGGCTTTATTTGTAACTGTCGAGACACACGCAAACACTTTATAAATGTAGCCGTCTTTCCCGCTTTTAAATTATACTACATATATTAATGCTGCGGCAAATTCAAACGCGCTCTCTCTCTTTCTCTCTCGGTCCGTCTCTGGTTTCCCAGCGCTGTCTAGTAGTAGGCGAACTGTTGTCAGTGTGTCGAGAGAGACCATATACATTTTATAATGAAGCAGAGCGGGAAAAGGCTTTGTCGGGACAGCATTCTCGCACGGAGAAGTGCAAATACACAACAGAGGCGCTCGTTGGTTTTCAGCTATGGTAAATAATGTGCTCACTCACAGAATCAGACACTACCGCTTTTTATATCAAATTTCCCGTTATGAATTATGACATAATTTGGTTCGTTGGTCCGTTAACTGGGTCGGATTGCTTTCACATCTCAAGCGAACCGCTCCAGAGTTCGTTTGAAAGCGTACCGAGACCACCTCTTCAAGCAGGTCTCGGTCCGCTTGTTTGGTCCGCTTTTGGTGCGCACCCGAGTGCGATGCTGCTTTCACACCTGCCGAAACGAACCGCACCAAAGGGGGAAACGAACTCTGGTACGATTCAACCGAACTAAATGAGGCAGGTGTGAAAGCATCCTGAGCCTACTGAACATCCAAAACAATGCTGTTTGCTGAGGTAAATGCGCTCGTTGTGTGTGTGTGTGTGTGTGTGTGTGTGTGTGTGTAGCCTGCATGTGATGGTATTTTGGCCAACTGGGAACTCGTGAAGAGCTTATAAAATGAGTAAAGTAGTCAAAACAGCGGCGGGAATCCATCCGTCACACACACAAACTGCTGCGTGGAGACGCGCGTCTGATGCCTGTCATGGGCAAACTCGCGACTATGACAAGAAAAAAAAAGGATTCTGTCCTTTTTAGGGTCTTGTCTTCCCGTTTTTGGTCCATCTTTTCAGCGGTCTCGGTCCGCTTGTTTGGTGCGCACCAGGGTTCGGATGGCAGCGTTCACATGTTCAAATGAACCGCACTAACCGAGCAATCGCACCAGGATTCGTTTTAATCGAACCAAACATGACAAGTGTGAACGCACCCTAAGGGTGTTTTCACACCTATGGATCGCTTGTTTTGTTCCGAAACAGGGACTAAATTTGTTACAATGTTGCATTTTCTTCTTGGTTCGGTTCGCTTTCACATGGCAACATTTCAAAGCGTACCAAAATGCGTTTAGGCAAGTCACATGCGAGTAAAACTGCCCTCTTATTGGTCAGAGTTTTCTTTGCGTCATCCATCAAAATAACGATTGACAAGTTCGCTCCATGAGATTATTGTGGCTTTATTTGTAACTGTCGAGACACACGCAAACACTTTATAAATGTAGCCGTCTTTCCCGCTGTTAAATTATATAACGTACTACATTCATATTAATACTGCGGCAAATTCAAACGCGCGCTCTTTCTCTCTCTCGGTCTGTCTCTGGTTTCCCAGCGCTGTGTAGTAGGCGACCTGTCAGCGTGTCGAGAGAGACTACATTTTATAATGAAGGAGAGCAGGAAAAAGGCTTTGTCGGGACAGCATTCTCACACGGAGAAGTGCAGTTACACAACAGAGGCGCTCGTTGGTTTACATCTGTGGTAAATAATGTGCTCACTCACAGAATCAGACACTACCGCTTTTTATATCACATTTTCCGTTATGAATTATGATGTCATTTGGTTCGTTGGTCCGTTAACTGGGTCCGATTGCTTTCACATATCAAGCGAACTGCTCCAGAGTTCGTTTGAAAGTGTACCGAGACCACCTCTTCAAGCAGGTCTCGGTACGCTTGTTTGGTCCGCTTTTAGTGCGCACCCGAGTGCGATTGCTGCTTTCACACCTGCCCAAACGAACCGCACCAAAGGAGAAAACGAACTCTGGTACGATTCAACCGAACTAAATGAGGCAGGTGTGAAAGCACCCTAAGTCCTGTAAGTTGTGAGGCCTCCATGGATCAGACTTGTTTGTTCAGCACATCCCACAGATGCTCGATTGGATTAAGATCTAGGGAATTTGAAGACCAAATCAACACCTCAAACTCGTTGTTGTGCTCCTCAAACCATTCCTGAACCATTTTTGCTTTGTATTAGGGAGCATTATCCTGCTGAAAGAGGCCACAGCCATCAGGGAATACCTTTTCCTTGAAAAGTTGTACATGGTCTGCAACAATGCTTAGGTAGGTGGTACATGTCAAAGTAACATGGCAGGACCCAAGGTTTCCCAGCAGAACATTGCCCAAAGCATCACACTGCCTCCGCCGGCTTGCTTTCTTCCCATAGTGCATCCTGGTGCCATGTGTTCCCCAGGTAAGCGACGCACACGCACCCGGCCATCCACGTGATGTAAAAGAAAACGTGATTCATCAGACCAGGCCACCTTCTTCCATTGCTCCGTGGTCCAGTTCTGATGCTCACATGCCCACTGTTGGTGCTTTCAGCGGTGGACAGGGGTCAGCATGGGCACCCTGACTGGTCTGCAACTATGCAGCCCCATTCGCAACAAACTGTGATGCACTGTGTATTGTGACACCTTTCTATCAGAACCAGCATTAACTTCTTGAGCAATTTGAGCAACAGTAGCTTGTCTGTTGGATCGGACCACACGGGCCAGCCTTTGCTCCCCATGTGCATCAATGAGCCTTGACCGCCCATGACCCTGTCGCTGGTTCACCACCGTTCCTTCCTTGGACCACTTTTGATAGATACTGACCACTGCAGACTGGGAACACCCCACAAGAGCTGCAGTTTTGGAGATGCTCTGACCCAGTCGTCTAGCCATTACAATTTGGCCCTAATCCTTATGTTTGCCCATTTTTCCTGCTTCTAACACATCAACTTTGAGGACAAAATGTTCACTTGCTGCCTAATATACCCCACACACTAACAGGTGCCATGATGAAGAGATAATCAGTGTTATTCACTTCACCTGTCAGTGGTCATAATGTTATGCTTGATCTGTGTATATTTACACTTTATGAAAAAAAAAAAAAAAAAAAAAAAAAAATCAAAGAGAAACAATCAAAAAAATAAAGCTGAAATATATCATTTAAATCTATAATTGTTCTTTTTATTATAGTAGATTATTAGTTCACTATAGAAATGTTCTATTGCTATACAAAAGTTCCTCAATTTAACCTAAAATGAAAAATTGCTATTATTCGTAATGTAGGCCTATATGTACTTTTCTTCATTACCCATCATCTTTACATGATTTAGTTTTTATAGATGGTTTGACAATGTGGAGTTTGAAACCCACAAAACTGACTTTGTTTGCTTTGTAAATACAAAAAACTCTCTATATATCTTTCTATAAAGTAACTGTAAATAACGGTTCATATGAAGTCAAATGCAGTGCAGTAGAAATCCACATGATGGCAGTGTGAAATTACAAACGGAACTGTCCATTTCTACAGCTACGACAGTTCTGATCCTTATTATAACTAAGCAAAACAACCGATAAATAAACATTGTAGAACCACTGTACCATGACCAAAAAACATTGTAGTTCCACTTTTTTTGTAAAATAAAATACACCTACAATCTTATGTCAAATAAGATTGTAGTTGAATTCTGCTTCCAAAACTTTTGTTTGTTTGTTTGTTTGATATAAAAATCTACATTCAAAACATATATTTAATATTAATATTTGTATGAATTTGAGCTTCTGTAGGTCTATATTATCATAAAGCTCCCAAATAGGTTTCATCACTGTTTGTTTGTATAATCAAGCTTCTCATTTCTAATAATTCCCCCATTTGGCATTGTCTGCATGATGTGCGCATACAGTAGGGTTATGTTCAGTGTCCTATACATTTAGCTACATATAAATGAACTTCTTGAAGCAGAAAGGCCATAAATGGCCGTGTGGTCACTCAGATGACTCGATCACTATGGTGTTTCTCCGTCAGTAATAGAGAGCCCCAGTGGTGTGGACTACATTATGGCTGTTTTCTTTCCTCTTACTCGCGTTCACATCCATGTGCTTCATCCCTCTCTCTCCGCTCTCTCGCCGCCTCTGTTTTTCCATGATTTCCTGTTCACGTTTGTTGGCAGAAGTTGTTGGTGCTGGTGTTGTGCCCGGTACTGTGTAATGGGGAGCTTGTTGGGTTGGGCCCCATTTACTCACCACAGCAGAGCGAAGCATGGGCAGCTGTGCACCCTGATAGGTCTGCTTTTTCCAGCAGCGCTGGAGTTCGCTATGGGACATGTCTGTGAAAGCATTACATCATTGACTCACTCTGTTTTGAGGCTCTCCAGAGCTCACGGCCTTTAATTTTGCTTTCAATTCTGCAAATAGTCAAATTTGATTGGATGGTCAGTTGTCAACCTCAGTCTTTGCGATGGCTGAGGAGATTCAGATTATTTTGCTCAAGGCCACATTTGTGGGGGAAAGTTGAATCTCCGAAACAAACAATTTTTTTTCTCATTTAATGTATCGTGTTTTTTTTTGTGTGCCTATGATGTTAAAGGGTTAGTTCACCCAAAAATGAAAATAATGTCATTTATTACTCACTCTCATGTCGTTCCAAACCCGTAAGACCTTTGTTAATCTTCGGAACACATTAAGATATTTTAGTTGAAATCCGATGGCTCAGTGAGGTCTCCATAGCCAGCAATGGACATTTCCTCTCTCAAGATCCATTAATATACTAAAACATATTTAAATCAGTTTATGTGAGTACAGTGGTTCAATATTAATATTATAAAGCGATGAGAATATTTTTGGTGCGCCAAAAAAAAACAAAATAATGACTTATTTAGTGATGGCCGATTTCAAAACACTGCTTCATGAAGCTTCGGAGTGTTATGAATCAGTGTGTCGAATCATGATTCGGATCACGTGTCACCGCCAAACTGCGGAAATCACGTGACTTTGGCGCTCCAGACCGCTTCATGAAGCAGTGTTTTGAAATCGGCCATCACTATATAAGTTGTTATTTTGTTTTTTTGGCGCACCAAAAATATTCTCGTCACTTTATAATATTAATATTGAACCACTGTACTCACATGAACCGATTTAAATATGTTTTAAATATGTAGGTCTACATTAATGGATCTTGAGAGAGGCGAAGCGTCATGCTGGCTATGCAGGCCTAACTGAGCCATCGGATTTCAACAAAAATAACGAAGGTCTTACGGGTGTGGAACGGCATGAGGGTGAGTAATAAATTACATTATTTTCATTTTTGGGTGAACTAACCCTTTAACCGGAAGTAGATAACATTTCTAATGGTGCAAATATTTTATTTTAAAAAAAATGTTTTTTTTTTTTAGTTTAACCCTATAAAGCCTATACAGTATTTGTCTAAAAGTTGTCTTTTTAAATGTTATCTAAACTGTTCCATTTAAAAAAAAGAACTGAAAACGTATAAAACGAGTCACGATTGACTTGTTCACCTTAATTTATGTCTGTTCTCTCCACCTTATTGTCTTAAATCTGGTTCAAGACCACACAAATAGAAGCTATTCTGTGATGACTGATAGGGTAAAGACACTGCCCTTGAATATTTTGGTATTTCTAAGGTCCACAAAGTGTAATTCAGTCTCTTAATGTTACCAAACACAAACCCCCAGACCTCATTAAGGAAGTAAATGACATAATGTTCAGACACAACTATTACAAATACTGGCCTTCCCTCACTGGCAACGGGAAATACAGACCTCAGACGCACATGGCATCATGCCCTCACCACTGCAGTCATACTGTATAAACTACTCAGAAATGCTGTCGTTCATTATGTAATTTCTACATTGTTCCACTTCAAACAGTTCCAGTGCACTTTTTGTTGGTGGTGGAATAGTATTATAATGCACTGTGTGGTTTATAAACGCTTGAGTGTGGTGCAGTGGTAGGCCTAAAGCATGAAATCGCAATATATGAATAGAATAATTCCTAACGCTGGCTCAAAATTGACCAGTGTGAAACCCAGAATGACCTGGGATAATCTTTTTTTTGTTTGTTTTGTGAAAAACCCTCTGAAGATTCAGAATCTATAGATGTCCTTTTATAGTACCGGCAGAATACAGTGCAATTTCATCATGACATCACTTCCTCTGACATTAGAAAAAAACACAGGGCATCTTTCTATATCAAATAATGAGTTTCTTTCTAAAAGTGTCCTCCTGTGGTAGTCCACCACTTTGAGCAAAACAATGAGCTTTGTTGGGGGAGAAAGCATATGTTATTATACAAAGCTGTATATACTTCAACTTTCCATCCCTGCAGGCACTTGAAGACATGGAGATGATTCAACAGAGAGAAGTTGGAACATTCCGTCAAGATCATACTCTATGCTCTATATCTAATGATCATTCTTCAATTATTCA
Source organism: Megalobrama amblycephala (assembly GCF_018812025.1). Taxonomy (NCBI): domain Eukaryota; kingdom Metazoa; phylum Chordata; class Actinopteri; order Cypriniformes; family Xenocyprididae; genus Megalobrama; species Megalobrama amblycephala. The sequence continues at coordinate 15,123,539 of NC_063056.1, forward strand.
AACCTTCAAAATGCTGCTTAAACAAATCTGAATTAAGAAGTCAACCATGTATGTTTTTCTTTGTGATGTGCATATGATTTTTAGTTGCGTTCATGGGAATGTAAAATACATCTTGAATTATGACATAATACTGGATTCAAGCAACTATCAAAATCAGATACAGTTCTGGCTCTTGCGATACATCTGGTTATATGTCACGGTCAGCCACACACACACACACACACACACACACACACTGCTCGGCTGCATCTCAATGGCTTTGTTTTGACTCACTAAATCCTGAACAAACTCCTTGTATTCTGTAAATATAAACAAAATAATTATTTCTTTTTAATTTTGAGTTATTGCCCAACAAGGCCTCCATTATGCAGATGACATTTGATAAATTTGACATTGTTTTTTGTTTTTGTTTTACATCTCTTTTGTTGAATGCAGTGTTGATCATTGTGTGCAATTGGAATTATATAAATATGTGGATCCATTTAGAATACAACAAACAAACAAAAAAAACAAACAAACACACACACACACACACACACACACACACACATACACACACACAAATAACAGGCAAAGCCCCTTGTATAAATATGTGGACCCATTTACAATGCAACAAACAAACAAACAAACAAATAACAGGCAAAGCCCCTTGTATAAATATGTGGATTCATTTACAATGCAACAAACAAACAAATAATCACACAAACAAACAAACAAATAACAGGCAAAGCCCCTTGTATAAATATGTGGATTCATTTACAATTCAACAAACAAACAAACAAACAAATAATCACACAAACAAACAAACAAATAACAGGCAAAGCCCCTTGTATAAATATGTGGATTCATTTACAATGCAACAAACAAAACAAATAAAACACAAAAAAAAACAACAACAACAACAGACAAAACCCCTTGTATAAATATGTGGATCCATTTACAATGCAACAAACAAACAAACAAACATACAAACAAACAAACAAACAAACAAACAATCAATCAAATAACAGGCAAAGCCCCTTGTATAAATATGTGGATTCATTTACAATGCAACAAACAAACAAACAAAACAAATAAAACACACAAAAAAAAACAACAACAACAGACAAAACCCCTTGTATAAATATGTGGATTCATTTACAATGCAACAAACAAACAAATAATCACACAAACAAACAAACAAATAACAGGCAAAGCCCCTTGTATAAATATGTGGATTCATTTACAATTCAACAAACAAACAAATAATCACACAAACAAACAAACAAATAACAGGCAAAGCCCCTTGTATAAATATGTGGATTCATTTACAATGCAACAAACAAACAAACAAAACAAATAAAACACACAAAAAAACAACAACAACAACAGACAAAACCCCTTGTATAAATATGTGGATCCATTTACAATGCAACAAACAAACAAACAAACATACAAACAAACAAACAAACAAACAATCAATCAAATAACAGGCAAAGCCCCTTGTATAAATATGTGGATTCATTTACAATGCAACAAACAAACAAACAAATAATCACACAAACAAACAAACAAATAACAGGCAAAGCCCCTTGTATAAATATGTGGATTCATTTACAATGCAACAAACAAACAAACAAACAAACAAACAAAACACAAATAAAACACAAACAAACAACAACAACAGACAAAACCCCTTGTATAAATATGTGGATTCATTTACAATGCAACAAACAAACATACAAACAAACATACAAACAAACAAACAAACAAACAATCAAATAACAGGCAAAGCCCCTTGTATAAATATGTGGATTCATTTACAATGCAACAAACAAACAAACAACAGGCAAAAGCCCTTGTATAAATACATGGATTCATTTACAATGCAAAAAAACAAACAAACAAACAAATAACAGGCAAAACCCCTTCTATAAATATGTGGATCCAGTTAAAATAATGCAATTGAATGAATGAATGAATGAATGGGAAAAACCTTGTGTATTTAAAATATTTATTCTACTTCTAGAAGTGCAGTTTATTTTCTATTTATGCATAGTTTTACATGAATATATATATAAAACTGATAGACATAAACTATAGAGGCCATAGATAGATGCCTTTATAAGTGTCTGTGAATCACCTGCACTGATGTTCTCCCTAACCATTCCAAGCTTATGAATGCGGTTCTGGGACATGTTTACAATCAAAGGTGAATCTAGTTAAGTTCAAGGTGAGTATAAGTCAAAGGGCTGATTAAACACATGATCTCTCGACTGTGTTTGTTAACAATGAACCTCATCTTTGGATGAGGTTTTCTGAAGTCTTCTGTCTCATGTGAATCAACGCTCTGATATCAAATTGCAATCAGGTTTCAGCTGTTCTCAAGTTGCGGTTCCTGGGATCGGACATCTTAAGTGCAAATTTGTTATTATTCAGGAAAATTGAGTGTAATCTGCCATAATGACTGATTGTATGGCACATGAAGAATAAGGCTTGTGTATACAATTTTAAAATGACTTTGGGAAAAGGCCAATACAAAACAACTGACAATGTACACTACTGGTCAAAAGTTTGGAATGATTAAATTTTTTATTTATTTATTTATTTTTTTGCAAGAAGATTTGCATATACTCAACAAGTAAACAAAAATACAATAAAATGGCAATATTGTAAAATATTATTACAATTGAAAATGACTATTTCTATATTAATATATTTTAAAATGTAATCCTGTGATGGCAAAGCTGCATTTTCAGCAGTCAATTCTTCAGTCTTCAGTATTGAAAACATGCAGTTAATTTAAATCATAATAATATTTTACAATATTACTGCTTTTAACTCTATTTTTGATCAAATAAATCTAGCCTTGGTGAGCATATTTCTTCAAAAACATTAAAACAATCTTAATTATTCCAAACTTTTGACTGGTAGTGTAAATCAAATGTTTAATTTGAGAAGAAAAAATCGAACCCAATTAGACCTGACATTAAAATGACACTTTTTCACCTCTTCCTAAATTCAGCTCTGCAAGACGTTCAGGGACAGACTAACCTGCCATGCATTAGAGATAAAATCCTTTAAAGTGTGGGGTCAGTGACCCATCACTGACTGTGCACTTATGCCACTTACTGCACCGCTCTCCCACGGGATGATGTCTGGATCGCTGGGAGAAATATATAGACCATAAAGGAACAAAAACTGTCATAAAGCTTTGATTAAGGCCCAGGTTAAAAGACACAGGCAAGCGAAACGGCTGAGTTATGACGGCAGTTGAGGCTAGCGTTATTGTTCCCGTGACAGAGCTCTTAGCACTGGTGGCTCATAGTAAACAGCTCCTTTCCGAGGAGCAGACAGTCATTAATCGCCGAAGCAATCCCAGACTCCTCCAGTGTACCCCTGGCATCAGAAATCACACTGCCGCCACCAGCACGTTCACTAAAGCTTGAAAGGTTGTGACTCTGTCTACTCTCAGCTGCATGTGACTCTTTTTATTTTTACCCTATTATGGCTGACGTGTCAGTTTAACAGATGAACCTCATGACCATTTTCTTTGCTATACTGTCTTTTGCAGGTAAAAATATACTCATAAAATGACAATATATTGGATTAATAGTTCTAGAACAGTTTTAATAGCTCTATTACTTTTTTTAATGTTGTATACAGAGGATTTGGGCTCATTAGTCAGTAATAATGTTTCTGAAAGTCATGCTATCTATGGGAATTGTTTTATGAGGTAATTTCGTGTCAAATCATACGATGTGAATTGTACAAAGATGTGAAATGAAGGTTCTCCTCTAACCCCACCCCTAACCCTAAAACCTGTCGTTGAGGCGTAAGCAGATCTTACGAAAACATATGAATGATCAGAAGAATTCATACAAATAGCCATCAGTTTGCCAAAACCTAAATACACTGTAAAAAGAATTGTTGTTTTAAACTTAAAAAAGTAAGTTTCCTGGTTGCCTTAAAATTTTGAGTTCATTGAAATTAAAAATTTGAGTTAATACAATAAAGGCAACTGGTTTAATTAACAGTAACTCAAAATATTATGTTATCTAAACCACATTAATTATCTAAGTTGATTTGACAAAAGAAAAAATGTTGTGATAAATCATGAAAATTATTTTTTACAGTGTAGTTACACATAGCCATGAGCTGTGTTGCAATTGTTGTTTCACATTTTTGCCTTTTAAAATCTTATATGACTTTGAATCTATTTTTTTTTTAAGTCCATGGTTAATTTTCTACATATGTTATTCTATTTGGCAACATTTGACTGCATGTACACCTTGTGAATTCTTTAATAGCATTTAATACATTTTAATAAATGTACATATAGGCCTATATTTTGTAATACCTGTTCACAGAGAGAATTAATAGAAAGTAGGCCTACTGAATGTCTCAGAAATAAACAAAGGTATTAGTTTGTTTGTCCCTTGATGCCACCTGCATCGCATTACGTCTGCCTGGCAATTATCTGCAGACAAAGGAGTCAGAGCTTTGATTCTGTAACACCATCTTCTAAATTCAACACTTGCAGGCAGACATAATCCAGCCAATAATTTATTTACCCATGACACTTTCATTATTTAGTAAGCACAGAGGCACAGGCAAGATGTGTACAATTAACAGACCTGGATAACTGAGCTGAGACGTTCGGTGTCTTTAGTGCACGCCATATCTCTCCTGTCAAAAACAGGTCAATCAAATCATTTAATTACGTCATCAGCTTTACCGGTTAGTTGTTCATAATATATATTTTAAAAGTAGATAAACTAATGATATTTTAAACATTTTTCATTTGTGGTGTTATCAATATAACAATTTACCTAAACTTTATTTAGTTGTTTAATTATCAATAATTGAAAAACATTAGGCTATAGAATGAATTTGTATCTCATGATCATAGCTTTTTTCAATAACAGCAGTTTATGATTCTGACTCACTGCTGCGAACAACAACAACAACAACTTGAAGTCAGACAGATGTTGGTGTTGCCGTCCGGCCGCCACACCCACTGGTCCTGACCCCGCCCCGCCTGCCCCTCTCGCCCCGCCTCTACGAGGGACCGCAATGATTTAGAAGTTCAGGAATCCCACGTGACGTCACCAAAGGGTGATGTAATGCTTCTCTAAATAGATCGTATTGTAATCTTTCCTCAGTCCAACGTGGTTCCTTCAGAAAGTGTGCTGCATCTTCTCCAGACTTCTGCGGTGAGTTGTTTGAGTTGTTTTTCATGCCGATACATCCATTCCTTCGCATTCACATGCACTTGCCGAGTCGGTGCCATTGAAATAGTCATTCTCTTGAGCCCGAAGAAGTGACAAGTTGTTAGAGATTCACATTAACAGATTTCATGTACTTTTACAGACTCTGTCTGTACGCGTGAAGTCGTTCATGTTTCATGCAGAAAAGTAAACACACTCAACATGATTGATTATTTTCGGATCTCCAGGGATTGTTTGCATGTAACAGCTTTGCGCGCTGTCTTTGCTTTGAACAGCCAAATTGCGCGTTAAGGCATCGTGTCGCATTAAATAACTAGCTTAATCTTGATTCTGGTCTCAAACTTAAGTCGTTGTATTTTGCAAAACTTTACGCGGAGTCGGTAGTTGTTAGTTTGCGCGCATGAAGCTGTCAAACACGATGCGTTTCAACAGTTTTTACTTGTGCGTGCATGTGTTTGTATGTGCATGTGTGTGGCAAGCTGTTTTAACACTTATTCCGCTAACTAACTAATTTTTATGTTACTACTTATCTCTAATTAGCCTAATACTAAGTAACCTAGCTGTGCCTAGTATATTTTTCATTTTCACTAGTAACTTATTCATTGATAGCTACTTTTAGTGTTAGTAACTATTCAAATAGTATCTGTTCCAGTTTTTCTGGTATCTGTAATTGAATAGACATTCATTATAGACTAGTGTCGTTTTGTTTTTGTAAGTATATAAAGTAGCCATTCAGACTATGCATTAGCGAATATGAGTAAAAATACAGTTCTTAACAGTAAGATAAGAAATGTTACTTGTAACAATAGTAATAAATAGGTACTTGGTACTAATAAATAAGTACTAGTAATACTGGAATATATAGTAGGAGTAGCTACTGTTAGAATGGTTCTTAGTAACTAACAATATTTAGTTACTGTAATACTTACAGTATTAGAATAGGTACCGGCAACAATTAGAATACTCAGTAGTCTGAAATGAATAGTTGATACTTGAACCAGATCCGAAGTAGAATCCAGTGGCTTAACAATGCAATTTGTTTTCAGTAACAATGGGATAGGTATTCAAATAAGCAACGAATATGTACTAGTGAATAACTGAAAAAAGATTCTTGTCGCTACTGGGTTACTTGCAAGTGGAAAGAAGAACTAATAACAAAAATATATTAGTTGTTTTAAAAGAATAAGTGTTAAAATGGCTTGCCACAGCGTCCTTTCGCGCTGTGACACAAGTGTTCTGCATTGTTCCTTTGAAGCGGTCCGTCCGCGAGAATTAGTTTGTAGCGTTGAACCTGTTTTGTTTCATTCATCAACACGCAGAAACTGTCTAAAAACTACTGCACCTCTATGTATTTTCCCGTTTCGACAAGAGCTATCGCGACTCTCAGAGGGTTCCCAGTCCGCTCTTTTATAAAGGTTGACTTAACGCATACACGCATGTATGAATCTTTACACTGAATCACACGTTTTTATTTTGTAACACTGTAACAAGAAAGCGATGTATCGACGCATGACGTCATAATGCAGGCCAGTCAGACTTTGATTAACCGTCCAGATATTGAGGGTTTCAGCGGTTTGTGCTGACGAGGCAAACTCTCTTCTAAAAGCCTAAATGCTTAAAAGATTTGAATCCACTGACACGTTTGTCTGGGTTCTTTTCAAATGTGTTTGTAAGAAAGTACTGCAAACAATTGTATGTTAAAAGTATATTAATAAGCATATATTTGCAAATCGACTTCATACAGGGAGGAAAATTAAAATATGAATTCTATCACATTGTTTAGATTGGAGATTTAACAAGTTCACCTAAAAATGTAAAGTCTGCCTCATTTACAAACCTGTATTAGTTTCTATGGAACACGAAAAGAGATGACAGCACCAGTCATTTTCAGTGTATGGAAAAAAAAATCAATGAAAGTAAAGGGGAACTGAAGCTGTCAGTCCTTAGCATTCGGTCTACATGTCTCCTTTTGTGTTCCACAAAAGAAAGATAGTCATACAAGTTCGGAATAACATGAGAGTGAGCGAATTACTGAACTTGTAGCTTGATTTATGTGAACTTGATTAGAAACATCTGTGAAATACACCATATTGTCAGCTGTTAATCTAATAAAATTAAGTGACTGGTAAAAATAAATATGTTTTATACTACAGAAATTTCAAAATGCGTTATAATATGTGGTGTATGATAACATAAAAAGTTTTAATCACAAATGACGTTTTCATTTTGCCATCACAACAACAAAGTTCCGATACAACGTTCATTTTTCAAATGTTTGTACCTCCGGTATCAAAGTCAGCCTGAAGTTCTCTGTAAGTTTATGTTTGAGAAGATGTGACGACTGACAGTGATTGAAGGTTGCCTTTGTGGGGCCCCTTCTTCTGTTCATTATGAGAGGTTTATGGCATCCTTTGCATTGTCTGTATGTTTCTTATTCCTTGCCCCGGGCCCTGTGCTGATCCTACCTTGAACCTTTGCTGCCAAAGGCCTGCGGAGGACGGGGGGGAGGTTGGATTTGAATTGCGGTGCAAGTTTGTGCTTGCTGTAACCTTCACCGCCCTCCTTCTCCCCTCGGCCTGCGCACCATACTGTTTGAATTCAAATGTGTAGCAGAGGAGAAAGTTCCTCGCCGGTTCCCTGTGAAACTGTACTCCGGTCCCCTAATCCTCCTCGGCTGCCACATTGGGCCGTTCTAAATTTGAAGTGTAACGAAATTTCCTGTGTTAAATGAAAACACCGGTGAAATAAAAGCCAAGCAGTGTATGACCACCGGTGAGCAAACATCTCACACCTGGCCTCGTGTCACATGGGGATATTGAGCAGTTTAGGTGGCTAAAAGTCTTGCTGGAGGGTGGAAATGATACGGTAATATTTTTCATAAAAATGAATGAAGTGCATAATCCTATGTTTAAACGAACAGGTTTGATGACAGTCTTTGTAGTGCGGATTTCGCATGTTGGAGAACATGCATAGTGGAAATGTGGAATATTGCTGCAGGCGTCTGATTGTGTTGCACTGTTGGTTTTGCTTTTGGAATTAGGCCAGATGATATCACAAGACAGCATATCTCAGGTCTTGTAACATTTGAGAACAGCATACTTACAATAATTACAATACATCTTCAAATCTTGACTGATACGGAGAGAAGTTTGTAAAGTTTAAGGCTAGATAAGGACACGGCTACATGTTCCTTACTATTAAGGTGAATAGTTAAAGTCAACATGAAATCAAAAATGACCATATTTAACACATTCGTGGTCTTTATTTTGAATGATTCATCGGTGCACCTTATTCCAAAGAACAAAAGGTTTGGGCTTGGTTTCATCAAAATGACCTTCCTGTAGCTCAAAATTTAGAGCATTGCGCCAGCAACGCAAAGGTCATGGGTTCAATTCCCAGCGAAAGCAGGAACTGATAATATATTTATATTTACTGATATAAAATATATTTATTCTAAGTGGGAACTCTGTGTAATTCATTCTGTGAATTAATTCAACCTGAGAGGGAAGGAATGTTTACAATGGTCATAGACATTTTTTTAACTTTTTATTTTATTAGATATGTCTTGTTTCACAGGTGACAATATTGTGCATTTCACAGATAATTATATGAAATGATAATCAGGTTCACATAAATCAAGTTATAAACTGAATATCTAATAATTTAATCAATCTCATGTTATTCCGAACTTGTATGACTTTCTTTTTTCTTAAAACCTTGAATCCAACGCAAGTCACTTTGGATAAAAGGGCTAAAAATAACGATTTACTCCACCTCTGAAATGTCTTTCCTTTTCAGCTGAGCAAAGGGTCCAATAGAGACGTCACTATCCGATCAGTTACTGATGGATAAAATCAAGTCCCAATCCTACATTTCTAACTCGTTTAATATCGCATTTCACTCAGAAATAAATCACATTATGGAAATAAAATAGTTCACTCAAAAATGAATATTCTGTCATAATTTACTCACCCTGATGTTGTTCCAAACCCTTACGACTTCTGTGGAGCATAAAAGAAGATGTTTTGAGAAATGTCTGTTTTTACATCCATACAGTGAATGTCAATAGTAACCAAATTTGTTTGGTTACCAAGATTCTTCAAAATATCTTCTTTTGTGTTCTGCGAGAGAAAGTAGTAAAACAGGTTTGCAGCGACATGTGGGTGAGTAAATGATGACAATTTTTTTTTAGATGAACTGTCCCTTTATTATAACAAAATAGTAGGGGTGTAACAATATATTGTGTCATAGTATATCACAATACAAAAATGCAACAATATTGTATCGTGGATAGTGACAATATGTGCATAGTTCACCCAAAATGAAAAGAGATTCATTTTGGAAAAGAAAATTCAAGTATACAGAGTTTTAGTGTCAGTATTACTTTAAACTACTATATAGAATGTTGAATATAATGTAAAATAATGCAATGTGGGAATATTTGTGGGTCCTGATAATGCCAAATGTCTTATGTTACCAGTAAAAAGTGGCTTACATAATTTTAAATATATCTAGTAAGTGACAGAGTGCAAATATATATATATTTTTTAAAAAAGTGTTTCAGCATTAGAATCATGAATATTTTTATTGTGGTGTCACCATTGTCCTGTGCATTGGGTTACCAGCACCAAGCCTATTCATTTCCACTCCCAATGTAATACTAAATTTAGCATTTTAATCAACAGCACATTTTTTGTTATCCTTTTACCATATGTCTTGGAGTATGGCATTAATATTGTATCGTGAGTTCAGTATCGTCATATGACATAAGGGTATCGTTACCCCTAAAAAAATAATTCTGGCAAAAATTTCAATCTCATTTAGTGACACTTAGAGCTTGCAAGGTTGGATATTGAACAGTAAAAATTGCCATTTTCAAATAGCAATTAACAATGAGAAGAAATAAGCAAGATCAAGAAAAAAGTGAGAACGGAGTAAGACAGATGCGGTAAAGACTTGGAGAGGCAACTTTCTGAAAGCTGTGTGTTAGTGACTTGTCATTTAGCAGACGTGTTCTTGATGTCAGTTCGCTTACAGAAACACCCTGTCCAGACCATGTGTCCCCAAGGGCGGCGTGTCAGAAACCGCCTGGAGGGGCTCTACCCCAAGGCCGGACTGTAAGGAAAAAGATGTCTGGTTAACATAACGGCAAATTTGCATGTTTTGACTGCATGGGAGGAAACAGTTGACTAGACCAATCGGACAGGAAAAAAAATCCACATGCAAATCGTGTATGAAAGCGTTCACACAGCAGGGCTCATGCATATCCAAGCCTGAAGCATTTGAATTCATACTCTTCATGTTTTCATCTTTTCAAAGTTTGAACGTGTTTATTTTCCACACGTTTGGAAAGTGTTTGTTAGCTGTCTAAGCGGTGTGTCAATACGTAGCCACAGTCATTAGGCTGTTTTGCTGCTGTATATGAAGGGGACTCGACTCTGGCTGTCATGGACTATTACAGCTGTGTCTCATTAGGCTGTTGCAGACCATAATACTGTTACTCTTTTGCACAAAACTTACATAAGGGTGCTGTAAAATTCCTAAAACAGGTGTTAGAAACATTGGTCAAGTTTATGATCACCTGTGATGCACAACATACAGTCAAATTCTGCAACACAGTGTTTCACTGTTGCGATAAAATAGTCATAAGCATTTGATGCACAACATACTGGTCCAGTTGATCAATCAGAGCATTTGCACTTTTCAGAAGAAGGGCTTCATACAATGTAAAGTATATGTGAAAAATTTTTTTTTTTTTTTTTTTTTTTACATTCAAGCACAAAAACCTATTCTAGTAGACCCCCAAAAAAACAAAATCAAGATTTAATGGCAAAATATGTCCTCTTTAAATATTTTGTTAAATTTGGTAATGCCAATTTAAAAAAAAAAAAATGTAGTTCAAGTTTACACATTTAAATTCATTACATAGAATTCCAATAATCCAACGCAAAAACGTCCATAGATTCCATCTTGGTCTGCTTTTTACATTCTTATATATTTATTTTAGGAATGCAGGGGTGGAAATAGGAACATACAGTCAGAATCACACACCCAGACACCCTATAGATCATCACCTGTTGAATAGAATGAGACTGAAGCACAATTGGTGTCTGATATATTCCACAGAATCACGCTCTGATCCCCATGGCGACAGTAGTAGAGGGCTCAGCGTGGGCCCACATAAGAAAACCATGGCAAACTACGTCCCATCAGCATCAGAGGAGCAGGCCGATTACACTCCATGTGCGTGAAACTGAATGACTGGCATACCGTTCCATTGTCAGTCTGTCATCCATGGCATTTAGCAGCATCATGGCACTGAACAAGGGATTCCAGTGCTCATGGTGAGCTGTAACGGAGAGAGAGATTTGTCATTGAAATGTAATCACCACTTGTGAAACGGACACTAGAAATAGTTCAGAGTTTTGTCATTGTAATGAAACATTTTTATGCTTTATTGCCCTCTCTGTAATTTGTCACCCTGGCAGTTTGCTGTGTTGCCACACATTATCACCCTGTTGGATAGAGGCATAGACTATATTTCACCATTAACAATTTACTAAACACGCATGCACACACAGTATTAAGTTAAAAAAGATGAAAAACATATCAGTGTTGTACTACTGTCCTGATATTTATACTGAAGAAAAAAATATCATAAAAGGATGAAAAAACTTTATTGTGTAGCTTAACATAATATTTTATTGTTATTTCTTAGAAAGAAATATGCAAAATATAAATATTTGAATAACTTAATACAAGTATAATAAATATAATACAGAAAATTATATCATATAGTAAATTATATCATAAAGATGATCTCTGAAAATCCTCAAGACTATGTCATGGCCAGGTTAGTTCAGGTGGTTATATATATATATATATAATATATATATAACCACCTGAACTAACCTGGCCATGTATATATATATATATATATATATATATATATATATATATATATACACTACCGTTCAAAAGTTTGGGATCGGTAAGATTTTTAATATTTTTAAAAGAAGTTTCGTCTGCTCACCAAGATTGCATTTATTTAATTATAAATACAGTAAAACAGTAATAGTGTGAAATATTATTACAATTTAAAATAACTGTTTTCTATTTGAATATATTTTAAAAAGTAATTTATTCCTGTGATGGCAGAGCTGAATTTTCAGCATCATTACTCCAGTCTTCAGTGTCACATGATCTTTCAGAAATCATTTTAATATACCGATTTTTTTTTCAGGATTCCTTGATGAATAGAAAGTTCAAAAGAACAGCATTTATCTGAAATACAAAGCTTTTGTAACATTATACACTACCGTTCAAAAGTTTGGGGTCAGTAAGAATTTTTATTTGTATTTTTTTTAGAAGAATTTAAAGAAATTAATACTTTTATTCAGCAAGGATGCATTAAATCGATCAAAAGTGACAGTAAAGACATTTAAAATGTAACAAAAGATTATATTTCAAATAAACGCTGTTCTTTCTATTCATCAGAGAATCCTGAAAACAAAAATATTGTACACAAATATTTTGTAAATTTGTACACAATAAATGTTTCTTGAGCAGCAAATCAGCATATTTCTGAAGGATCATGTGACACTGAAGATGGAGTAATGATGCTGAAAATTCATCTTTGCCATCACAAGAATAAATTACATTTTCAAATATTTACTGTATTTTAAATTAAATATGTTATATTATGTATGTATGTATTAAATATGAATATGAATACATACATAATATAACATACACATTTAATTAAAAATACAGTAAAAAACCTATTTGAAAATATTTTACTGTATTTTTTAATTAAATATGTATGTTATATTTTATATGTATATGTATATATTTAAATGTATATATATTGCACCCTTTTTGTGATACTTAGATACTAGTGATAATTAAGCATACATGATTTATCTTGTTTAACATGCTTATTTTGTTTTCATTTGCCATATCCAGCAAAGTAAACTATCAGATTCAAGTATAATTCTCACAAAACTGTATTTTCTGGAGGCTTTTATCAAGGTAAATGTAGGTGTCTTTCCAATAAACGAATATATATATATATATATATATATATATATATATATATATATATATATATATATATAATATACCTTTTATATACCTTTTTTGATGTGTTCAAGGTGTAAGCAAATTATGTCATTACTTTGGTGCTTACACTACATGACATTTTTAAAGTGAATAAATTCAAACTGTTAAATTGTATAAAAATTTTCAAACAATATGAAGAATACAAAGAATGCATTTCTAAATTTTTAAAAGGTGTTTCCTTTTCTTTATCTTGGACATTCTTTTTCGTCATTGACCCACCCAATACAAAGTCATGGCTGGTGAAGTATTAAAAGGGCAGTTTAGGTGTCAAAAGAGTTGCTAATGACTGGCAGTTCACTGATACGTTGACCTCGGTGCCGTGTGTCTGGGTTAGCCACAGACTTGCGTGCACAACACAGAGAGGATAGTTTACATCTTACCCTGTGGTCAGCGCCGGCTCCATGGCGACGAAGGAGCAGGGTGACACTTTAGGGGTCAGTTTTAGGCACTCAAGCCTCCTTCCCTGAGTTTAGACTAAACCATTACAACTCCTAATGCCCTCTCCCAGGGCGCAAGACACTGAATACTCGCTGAGATTCCGTCAAAGCCTCTTCAGGAACCACGGAGTTGGCTATCACTGGCACACGATACATTAGTGACATAATGTGAGCGGGTCTTTATCCTGGAGGCGCCCCTGATTTGAATTTCTCTCCTTTGCTTTGTGTTCAGGTATATGAGGAGCCAGTGACAGTGATGAACTCCGAGCAGGAAAGGCCGTTCGTGTGCAGCGCCCCGGGCTGCTCTCAGGTGAGTCCGATAAGACAATGGCAAAGACGAACGGTCCTGTAACTCGAGAAAGCTCCTTCTCAATGTGAAACTGCGCCACAGACAACAACAGTGAAATGGTATCTTGTTGAGGCAAATGAAATCCACTGGGTCTTTATAAGATTCTTGGCTTTGTATTTCTTTGGATGAGGTGGAATCCTTATAGATATGGTAAATAATCTCTCTTTTAATGCATATTTTCCTCTAGCTCCACCATTACACTGGTTCTCAGTGGGGTTATAGTTAACTAAAACTGAAACTAAAATCACTTGAAATAAAATTAACTTAAACTGAAATAAAATAAATGCAACATTTTGCATTTTCATTGAATTTAACTTGATGTACTACAATAGCTAAAACTAAAACTAAAATAAAAATTAATAAAAATATATAGACACATAAAAAAAAAACATACAGCAAAATGCCTGACAAAACCACATAGCAAAATGACCAACTAAAATTAAAATAAAAACAGAAAATATAAACCTAAAAAACCTTTTATTTTATGTTATATTAATAATTTATTTGATTTATTTATTCTTTTATATATTATAATACAATTATTATTATAAAACAACTATAATAGTATCTCAAACCAGTTCTAAACTGTTTTTCTTCAGAACCCAGACTTTATAATAGCAACCCAAAACAACAACAAAATTGCTTATTATAAGTTAAAAAGTAATAAAAACTGTACTTTAGGCCTAACAATATGCACAAGTATTGATATGACAAATAAAAAATTGTCAAAAATAAACTTTTTTTATACTGCAAAATACAGATTTTGATTGGATGCACAGCCTATGATGTCATGAACCAAAGATATTAAAAGTGCTTTCCCTGCTTTTTTAAAAGTATATATATTTTCTATATATTTTTTTGCATTTAGCATTATCTTTCTCTTCTTTCCGCAGTCAAAACACACCTGCACCACAGATTTGGGCCACAATCCACCTGTTTTGAACCGCTGCACATTTAGACTAGGCCTGTCACAGTCTGTCTAAGCACGTTGGTTCATGTGGACCATTTACAGATACAATATACCTTTCAAGAGTGCTCTTAAACAGCAATAAAGATAATGTAATTACGATAATGAGGAGGTATTTTCAATCAGAAGTGTGTTATTGTAATCAGTCCAGACAGACGGTTTATGCCTAAGGCTCAGTCCTGTTGTACAAAGTTGTAAGTCAGTATAACGTTGGCAAAAAGTCACTAATTGTAAGATTCTGTTTTTCAGTAACACAGAATGGAAAGAAAACAAGCCTCTGCTTTTTATTGTGTTTAGTGTGATTAAATCGCAACCAGTTGTTTCCATGTTCTCCAGAGGTTCCCTACGGAGGATCATCTAATGATTCATCGGCACAAGCATGAAATGACCCTCAAATTCCCCTCCATCAAAAATGACAACATGCTGTCAGGTGAGACAGACCTCACACACACACACACACACACACTCTTAGACAGCTCATGTGTGAGTCTCCTCTTAGCGTCTGTCTTTGATTAGGTGTATTAGGCAGGACGCATGACTTGGCAAATGCGTAGGTGTAGTTTTAAATGCAGAGCCATGTGGCTAAAATAATATTTGTGCTGTGCTCTGCCTCACTCCCCTAAT